>NC_069501.1:70988136-71288136 GCF_027579735.1 Bombina bombina | reverse complement strand
ACTTCAGGCAGCTGTTTCAGTTTGATTCTTCTGCTTATAATTTCATTTTTTTTCATTATAAGATTAAAACTTTTTGATTTGGGTTGTGGATTATTTTTTCAGCGGAATTGGCTGTCTTTATTTTATCCCTCCCTCTCTAGTGACTCTTGCGTGGAAGTTCCACATCTTGGGTATCTGCTATCCCATACGTCACTAGCTCATGAACTCTTGCCAATTACATGAAAGAAAACATAATTTATGTAAGAACTTACCTGATAAATTCATTTCTTTCATAATGGCAAGAGTCCATGAGGCCCACCCTTTTTTGTGGTGGTTATGATTTTTTTGTATAAAGCACAATTATTCCAATTCCTTGTTGATGCTTTCACTCCTTTCTTATCACCCCACTTCTTGGCTATTCGTTAAACTGAATTGTGGGTGTGGTGAGGGGTGTATTTATAGGCATTTTGAGGTTTGGGAAACTTTGCCCCTCCTGGTAGGAATGTATATCCCATACGTCACTAGCTCATGGACTCTTGCCAATATGAAAGAAATTAATTTATCAGGTAAGTTCTTACATAAATTATGTTTTCTTAATGGTATGGCAATGTTTATGGGCAGCAATGTTGACATGCTAATTTGCTTGTTTCTGCACACAGAAATAAGACATTACTTTTAAAACTTAGAGACAGTTACGTTTTTTATTAAAATAATTTCAGCTGTTACTTTGTTTAATTCACCCTTTGTGACTTAGGATGCAACAAAAGCACACACAAAAAAAAAAGTTCTCTAATTTAAAGAGACGGTAACGTTTTTTTATGTGTCAATTTTTACTTAAAAATTTCATATTTTTTTTATGAACCTACTCCTAAGGCGTTTGCTGTTTAGGAGTCTGACTATGGTTAATCTATGCCACAAATTTCTCCTATAGTGTCCCACTAAATTTTATGGCTCACATGCAGTACCCTGCGCTTCCTCTCACACTCCTTCCGGAGTTACTCTGCATTCCATGCATTATATGTTTTTTCCACATGGAAGAAAGCATTACTAGAGGAATTATTTTCAATCATTTAGGGTGATTGATTCAGTAGTTGGTATTCCAAATGGTTCTTCCCTGTTACCTGGAAGAGGAAGATACTTCGGGATTATCTGAGAGTAATTTTTCAGACTCGGTTGCATAATATCTTTATTCCTGAGGTTGTTTTTCTTTCAGTTTTTTTAGCTTGTGCACCTCCTTGATTATTTTAGGAGGTTTTAGCTACCCTGGCTGACTCCGACACTCCCGGTGTAATCTATCCTAGTGCGTCCAGTAAGTTATAAGGAATGGACGTACCCCCTATATTTAAAGAGACTTGGGAACCATAATAAAGGAGGCTGGGCAAACATTCAGTCCCTAAAGTGAAACGAGTAACTCCCAGCCTAACTAAGAGAACTACTATACCTTTAAAGGATCTCTGATGAAGTGCATGTGCCCAGGCGCAAAACGCGTTAGATAGGATCTTACCTGATGTCTTTTATGGAAGCCTGCTCCTAATAAACTGTGTATATTTACAAAAAGACCCAGCATTTCTTTTTCCTCGTTCCTTTAAAGGATAGTTGGATTTTTCAAAGGTCCTATGGACAGAAATTAAAGGGATGTACACCAGGGCTTGCTATGGCAACCAGTTGTGTACTTTTCCACCATCACTAGTGCGACAGTTTATTGGTTTGATGCGTTGTCTGATGCTACTAAGTCAGAAACTTCCCTGGATAAAATCCAGGATAGGATAAAGGCTTTCAGATTGGCTAATTCCTTTATTTCAAATGTTTCCCTTCAAGTTATCAAACTGGGAGCGTTAGTTTCAGGTTTCTCTGTTCCAGCTCACAGAACCTTATGGTTAGAGCCTTGTTCTACGGATATATGCTCTAAGTCTAAGCTTTTAGTGTTTCGTTACAAGGGACAGACCTTGTTGGGACCTGGCTTGACAGAAATAATCCTTTTTGAAATTTAAAGAATTTTAACAACAAAAAAACAGGATCCAAGTAGTCTGCTGTTGAATTAAGGACAGCATAAAGGACATTCCCCCGATCCCGGTATCGGATCTTGTAGGGGCAAACTTTCCGTCTTCACTCAGGCTTGGGTTTGGGATTTTCCTCCCAGAGGCAGGTTTCTGCTTTAAAGATTATCTGCAGATCTGACATGAGGAGAGGCGTTCTTACACTGCATAGGAGCTCTCTCAGACCTGGGAGTGATTGTTCCAGTTCCAATACTGTTACAGGGTCGGTGTTTTTTTATCCCAATCTGTTTGAGGTTCTCTAAAAGGAGGGAACCTTCAGACCAATTTTGGATCTCAACAGTCTAAACTAATTTCTTAGTGTACCGTTTTGTTTTAAAGATGGAAACTATTCGTTCCTTTCTTCCCTTGATCCAAGAGGGTCCATCTATGACAGCAGTGGATTACAGGATGCGTACCTTCATGTGCCATTCGCAAGACAAGCTCTAAGGTTTGCCTTTCTGGACAAATGCTTCCAGTTCGTGGCTCTAACGTTCAGTTTTGCCACAACTCTGAGTTTTCATATCCTTCCCGCGATCTCTCGGGTAGAAGGTAACTTTGGAGAAGAGTTCCTTTGTCCCAAACACAAGGGTAACCTTCTTAGGAACCATATTAGATTCCATATCAATGAAGATTTTTCTGACAAAATGTCAGGAAATCGGAGATTATCGATTCCCGTCTAGTCATTTAGTCCACTACTCGGCCTTCAGTGGTTCAGTGCATGGAGGTAATCGGGCTAATGGTGACGGTAATGGACATCATCCCGTTTGCTCAATTCCATCTCAGACCTCTGCAGTTAAGCATGTTCAGGCGATGGATCGGAGATTATACAGATTTCTGGAGCAAGAGACAAGGGATTCTCTTCAATAGTGGTCGTCTCTGGATCATCTCTCCCAGGGAACCTGCTTTCTCCAACATAGGTGTGTCCGGTCCACGGCGTCATCCTTACTTGTGGGATATTCTCTTCCCCAACAGGAAATGGCAAAGAGCCCAGCAAAGCTGGTCACATGATCCCTCCTAGGCTCCGCCTACCCCTGTCATTCTCTTTGCCGTTGTACAGGCAACATCTCCACGGAGATGGCTTAGAGTTTTTTAGTGTTTAACTGTAGTTTTTCATTATTCAATCAAGAGTTTGTTATTTTCAAATAGTGCTGGTACGTACTATTTACTCAGAAACAGAAAAGAGATGAAGAATTCTGTTTGTATGAGGAAAATGATTTTAGCAACCGTAACTAAAATCCATGGCTGTTCCACACAGGACTGTTGAGAGCAATTAACTTCAGTTGGGGGAACAGTTTGCAGTCCCTTGCTGCTTGAGGTATGACACATTCTAACAAGACGATGTAATGCTGGAAGCTGTCATTTTCCCTATGGGATCCGGTAAGCCATGTTTATTACGATTGTAAATAAGGGCTTCACAAGGGCTTATTTAAACTGTAGACTTTTTCTGGGCTAAATCGATTGATTATTAACACATATTTAGCCTTGAGGAATCATTTTATCTGGGTATTTTGATATAATAATATCGGCAGGCACTGTTTTAGACACCTTATTCTTTAGGGGCTTTCCCAAAGCATAGGCAGAGTCTCATTTTCGCGCCGGTGTTGCGCACTTGTTTTTGAGAGGCATGGCATGCAGTCGCATGTGAGAGGAGCTCTGATACTTATAAAAGACTTCTGAAGGCGTCATTTGGTATCGTATTCCCCTTTGGGTTTGGTTGGGTCTCAGCAAAGCAGATACCAGGGACTGTAAAGGGGTTTAAAGCTTAAAACGGCTCCGGTTCCGTTATTTTAAGGGTTAAAGCTTCCAAAATTGGTGTGCAATATTTTCAAGGCTTTAAGACGCTGTGGTGAAAATTTGGTGAATTTTGAACAATTCCTTCATGTTTTTTCGCAATTGCAGTAATAAAGTGTGTTCAGTTTAAAATTTAAAGTGACAGTAACGGTTTTATTTTAAAACGTTTTTTGTACTTTCTGATCAAGTTTATGCCTGTTTAACATGTCTGAACTACCAGATAGACTGTGTTCTGAATGTGGGGAAGCCAGAATTCCTATTCATTTAAATAAATGTGATTTATGTGATAATGACAATGATGCCCAAGATGATTCCTCAAGTGAGGGGAGTAAGCATGGTACTGCATCATTCCCTCCTTCGTCTACACGAGTCTTGCCCACTCAGGAGGCCCCTAGTACATCTAGCGCGCCAATACTCCTTACTATGCAACAATTAACGGCTGTAATGGATAATTCTGTCAAAAACATTTTAGCCAAAATTAACCCTTGTCAGCGTAAGCGTGGCTGCTCTGTTTTAGTTACTGAAGAGCATGACGACGCTGATATTAATATCTCTGAAGGGCCCCTAACCCAATCTGAGGGGGCCAGGGAGGTTTTGTCTGAGGGAGAAATTACTGATTTAGGGAACATTTCTCAGCAGGCTGAATCTGATGTGATTACATTTAAATTTAAATTGGAACATCTCCGCATTTTGCTTAAGGAGGTATTATCCACTCTGGATGATTGTGAAAATTTAGTCATCCCAGAGAAACTATGTAAAATGGACAAGTTCCTAGAGGTGCCGGGGCTCCCAGAAGCTTTTCCTATACCCAAGCGGGTGGCGGACATTGTTAATAAAGAATGGGAAAGGCCCGGTATTCCTTTCGTCCCTCCCCCCATATTTAAAAAATTGTTTCCTATGGTCGACCCCAGAAAGGACTTATGGCAGTCAGTCCCCAAGGTCGAGGGAGCGGTTTCTACTTTAAACAAACGCACCACTATTCCCATAGAGGATAGTTGTGCTTTCAAAGATCCTATGGATAAAAAATTAGAAGGTTTGCTTAAAAAGATGTTTGTTCAGCAGGGTTACCTTCTACAACCCATTTCATGCATTGTCCCTGTCACTACTGCCGCATATTTCTGGTTTGATGAACTGCTTAAGGTGCTCGATAGTGACTCTCCTCCTTATGAGGAGATTATGGACAGAATCAATGCTCTCAAATTGGCTAATTCTTTCACTCTAGACGCCTCTTTGCAATTGGCTAAGTTAGCGGCTAAGAACTCTGGGTTTGCTATTGTGGCGCGCAGAGCGCTTTGGTTGAAATCTTGGTCGGCTGATGCGTCTTCCAAGAACAAGCTACTAAACATTCCTTTCAAGGGGAAAACGCTGTTTGGTCCTGACTTGAAAGAGATTATCTCTGATATCACTGGGGGTAAGGGCCACGCCCTTCCTCAGGATCGGCCCTTCAAGGCAAAAAATAGACCTAATTTTCGTCCCTTTCGTAAAAACGGACCAGCCCAAGGTGCTACGTCCTCTAAGCAAGAGGGTAATACTTCTCAGGCCAAGCCAGCTTGGAGACCAATGCAAGGCTGGAACAAGGGAAAGCAGGCCAAGAAACCTGCCACTGCTACCAAGACAGCATGAAATATTGGCCCCCGATCCGGGACCGGATCTGGTGGGGGGCAGACTCTCTCTCTTCGCTCAGGCTTGGGCAAGAGATGTTCTGGATCCTTGGGCGCTAGAAATAGTCTCCCAGGGTTATCTTCTGGAATTCAAGGGACTTCCCCCAAGGGGGAGGTTCCACAGGTCGCAGTTGTCTTCAGACCACATAAAAAGACAGGCGTTCTTACATTGTGTAGAAGACCTGTTAAAAATGGGAGTGATTCATCCTGTTCCATTAAGAGAACAAGGGATGGGGTTCTACTCCAATCTGTTCATAGTTCCCAAAAAAGAGGGAACGTTCAGACCAATCCTAGATCTCAAGATCTTAAACAAATTTCTCAAGGTCCCATCGTTCAAGATGGAAACCATTCGAACTATCCTTCCTTCCATCCAGGAAGGTCAATTCATGACCACGGTGGATTTAAAGGATGCGTATCTACATATTCCTATCCACAAGGAACATCATCGGTTCCTAAGGTTTGCATTCCTGGACAAACATTACCAGTTCGTGGCGCTTCCTTTCGGATTAGCCACTGCTCCAAGGATTTTCACAAAGGTACTAGGGTCCCTTCTAGCGGTGCTAAGACCAAGGGGCATTGCAGTAGTACCTTACCTGGACGACATTCTGATTCAAGCGTCGTCCCTTCCTCAAGCAAAGGCTCACACGGACATTGTCCTGGCCTTTCTCAGATCTCACGGCTGGAAAGTGAACGTGGAAAAGAGTTCTCTATCCCCGTCAACAAGGGTTCCCTTCTTGGGAACAATTATAGACTCCTTAGAAATGAGGATCTTTCTAACAGAGGCCAGAAAAACAAAGCTTCTGGACTCTTGTCGGATACTTCATTCCGTTCCTCTTCCTTCCATAGCTCAGTGCATGGAAGTGATCGGGTTGATGGTGGCGGCGATGGACATAGTTCCTTTTGCGCGCATTCATCTAAGACCATTACAACTGTGCATGCTCAGTCAGTGGAATGGGGACTATACAGACTTGTCTCCGAAGATACAAGTAAATCAGAGAACCAGAGACTCACTCCGTTGGTGGCTGTCCCTGGACAATCTGTCTCAAGGGATGATGTTCCACAGACCAGAGTGGGTCATTGTCACGACCGACGCCAGTCTGATAGGCTGGGGCGCGGTCTGGGGATCCCTGAAAGCTCAGGGTCTTTGGTCTCGGGAAGAATCTCTTCTACCGATAAATATTCTGGAACTGAGAGCGATATTCAATGCTCTCCAGGCCTGGCCCCAGCTTGCGAGGACCAGGTTCATACGGTTTCAATCAGACAACATGACGACTGTTGCGTACATCAACCATCAGGGGGGAACAAGGAGTTCCCTAGCGATGGAAGAAGTAACCAAAATTATTCTTTGGGCGGAGTCTCACTCCTGCCACCTGTCTGCTATCCACATCCCAGGAGTGGAAAATTGGGAAGCGGATTTTCTGAGTCGGCAGACATTGCATCCGGGGGAGTGGGAACTCCATCCGGAAATCTTTGCCCAAGTCACTCACCTGTGGGGCATTCCAGACATGGATCTGATGGCCTCTCGTCAGAACTTCAAAGTTCCTTGCTACGGGGCCAGATCCAGGGATCCCAAGGCGGCTCTAGTGGATGCACTAGTAGCACCTTGGACCTTCAAACTAGCTTATGTGTTCCCGCCATTTCCTCTCATCCCCAGGCTGATAGCCAGGATCAAGCAGGAGAGGGCGTCGGTGATCTTGATAGCTCCTGCGTGGCCACGCAGGACTTGGTATGCAGACCTGGTGAATATGTCATCGGCTCCACCTTGGAAGCTACCTTTGAGACGAGACCTTCTTGTTCAGGGTCCGTTCGAACATCCGAATCTGGTTTCACTCCAGCTGACTGCTTGGAGATTGAACGCTTGATTTTATCGAAGCGAGGATTCTCAGATTCTGTTATCGATACTCTTGTTCAGGCCAGAAAGCCTGTGACTAGAAAGATTTACCATAAACTTTGGAAAAAATATATCTGTTGGTGTGAATCTAAAGGATTCCCTTGGGACAAGGTTAAGATTCCTAGGATTCTATCCTTCCTTCAAGAAGGATTGGAAAAAGGATTATCTGCAAGTTCCCTGAAGGGACAGATTTCTGCCTTGTCGGTATTACTTCACAAAAAGCTGGCAGCTGTGCCAGATGTTCAAGCCTTTGTTCAGGCTCTGGTTAGAATCAAGCCTGTTTACAAACCTTTGACTCCTCCTTGGAGTCTCAATTTAGTTCTTTCAGTTCTTCAGGGGGTTCCGTTTGAACCCTTACATTCCGTTGATATTAAGTTATTATCTTGGAAAGTTTTGTTTTTAGTTGCGATTTCTTCTGCTAGAAGAGTCTCAGAATTATCTGCTCTGCAGTGTTCTCCTCCTTATCTGGTGTTCCATGCAGATAAGGTGGTTTTACGTACTAAACCTGGTTTTCTTCCAAAAGTTGTTTCTAACAAAAACATTAACCAGGAGATTATCGTACCTTCTCTGTGTCCAAAACCAGTTTCAAAGAAGGAACGTTTGTTGCACAATTTGGATGTTGTTCGCGCTCTAAAATTCTATTTAGATGCTACAAAGGATTTTAGACAAACATCTTCCTTGTTTGTTGTTTATTCAGGTAAAAGGAGAGGTCAAAAAGCAACTTCTACCTCTCTCTCTTTTTGGATTAAAAGCATCATCAGATTGGCTTACGAGACTGCCGGACGGCAGCCTCCCGAAAGAATCACAGCTCATTCCACTAGGGCTGTGGCTTCCACATGGGCCTTCAAGAACGAGGCTTCTGTTGATCAGATATGTAGGGCAGCGACTTGGTCTTCACTGCACACTTTTACCAAATTTTACAAGTTTGATACTTTTGCTTCTTCTGAGGCTATTTTTGGGAGAAAGGTTTTGCAAGCCGTGGTGCCTTCCATTTAGGTGACCTGATTTGCTCCCTCCCTTCATCCGTGTCCTAAAGCTTTGGTATTGGTTCCCACAAGTAAGGATGACGCCGTGGACCGGACACACCTATGTTGGAGAAAACAGAATTTATGTTTACCTGATAAATTTCTTTCTCCAACGGTGTGTCCGGTCCACGGCCCGCCCTGGTTTTTTTAATCAGGTCTGATATTTTATTTTCTTTAACTACAGTCACCACGGTACCATATGGTTTCTCCTATGCAAATATTCCTCCTTAACGTCGGTCGAATGACTGGGGTAGGCGGAGCCTAGGAGGGATCATGTGACCAGCTTTGCTGGGCTCTTTGCCATTTCCTGTTGGGGAAGAGAATATCCCACAAGTAAGGATGACGCCGTGGACCGGACACACCGTTGGAGAAAGAAATTTATCAGGTAAACATAAATTCTGTTTTCGCAGACCATCTCGGGCAATTATGATAACAGACGCCAGCCTTCTAGGGTGGGGAGCAGTCTGGGGCTCCCTAAGGGCTCAGGGGGTTTGGACTTAGCCAGAGTCTGTTCTTCCTATAAACATTCTGGAGCTGCAAGGAACGAGGAGTTCCTTAGTGATGACGGAGGTATCCAAAATGATTCAGTGGGCGGAGACCCATTCTTGCTGCCGTTCGGCAATCCACATCCCAGGGGTGGACAACTGGGAGGCGGATTTCCTGAGCAGGCAGACCTTTCATCCGGGGGTTTCTTCCTCAGATCATTGCTCGAATGGAGCAGGAGAGGGCATCGGGGATCCTCATAGCACCGGCTTCGCCTTGCAGGTTTTGATATGCAGATCTGGTGGACATGTCATCGCTGTCACCTTGGAGACTTCTGTTGAGGAAGGACCTTTTAAGTCAAGGGCCCCTCCTTCACCCAAATCTGTTTTTTTCTGAAACTGACTGCTTGGAACGCTTAATATTATTTAAGCGGGGTTTTTCTGATTCGGTCATTGAGACCATGATTCAGGCTCGTAAGCCTGTCACTAGAAAAATTATCAGAAGATATGGCATAAATATCTCTCTTGGTGTGAATCCATGAGCTACTCATATAGTAGAGTTAGGATTCCTAGAATTTTGTCCTTTCTCCAAGAGGTTTTGGAGAAAGGTTTTATCGTCGAGTTCCTTATAGGATCAAATCTCTGTCTTTATCTATTTTGTTTCACAAACGTCTGACAGATGTCCCAGATGTATAATCATTTTGTCAGGATCAGGCCTGTGTTCAAAGCAGTTGCTCCTCCATGGAGTTTGAATTTGAATTTTCAAAGCCTATGTGTTCCTTGGATATTAAGTTATCTTGGAAGGTTTTGTTTCTTCTTGTTATTTCTTCTGCTCGGAGAGTGTCAGAGCTCTCGGCATTACAGTATGTCTCCTTATCTTTTTTTACATTCAGATAAGGTAGTTTTATGTTCTAAATTAGGATTTCTTCCTAAGGTTGTTTCAGACAGGAACATTAATCAGGAGATTGTTGTTCCCTCCTTGTGTCCTAATCCTTCTCAAAAGCAATGTCTTTTGCACAATTTGGACGTGGTCCGTGCTCTGAAATTTTATTAACAAGCGACTGAGGACTTTAGTCAGCCCTCTTCTTTGTCATTTTCTTTGGAAAACGTAAGGGTCAGAAAGCTACGGCTCCCGCTTTCTTTTTGGCTGAAGAGTATCATCCGTTTTGCATATGAGACTGCTGGACAGCAGCCTTCTGAAAGAGTTACGGCTCATTCCACTAGGGCTGTTGCTTCCTCATGGGCATTCAAAAATGAAGCTTCTGTAGAACAGTTTTGCAAGGCTGTAACTTGGTCCTCGCTTCACACTTTTTCAAAATTTTACAAATTTTTTGGCTGAGGCTGTTTTTGGGAGAAAGGTTCTTCAAGCAGTGGTGCCTTCCGTTTAGGTTCCCTGTCTTGTCCCTCCCTTATCATCCGTGTACTCTAGCTTTGGTATTGTATCCCACAAGTAAGGATGAAATCCGTGGACTCATTGTTACTTTAAAAAGAAAAGAAAATGTATGCTTACCTGATAAATGTATTTCTTTTTAGACACGATGAGTCCACGGCCCGCCCTGTTCTCTGAAGTTTAAAAAAATTAATAACCTGTCTCAGACACCTCTGCACCTTGGCTTTTCCTTTCTCTTTTTAACTTCGGTTGAATGACTGGAGTGGGAGGGAAGGGAGGAGCTATATATAGCAGCTCTGCTGTGGTGCTCTATGCCTCCTCCTGCTGACCAGGAGGTGAATATCCCACAAGTAAGGATGAAATCCGTGGACTCACCTGATAAATTTATTTCTTTTTAGACACGATAAGCATAAATTTTCTTTTCATTACTTGAGACACTCTCAGCTATGGTTTGGCACTTTTAAATTCGCTTCTTGAAGAAGCCCGGCCTCAGATCGAGGGAAACGCATTAGGCTCTATAGATCATCTGGAGGAGCCAGTGCCCATCAGCTGTTTTCTATTCCACCAACTACACGGAGTATGTGCAGGGGATCCGGATACTGTGCCTGACGTTATCCGTGGTTGTGAAGGCAGTTCCATCGAGCCTGTTGTGGGAGACATAGCAGCTGTAGGAACACAGTGCTCAACTTTAATGCTCATATCACTTGCGAATATTGTAAGTGCATTTTGTTTTATGTGTGTAGCAATTTGAAATAAAAATCCTTCACTTGAGTTTGGCCCTGTGTGCCTTTTCTTCTGTTTTCTTTAAAAGTTCTAAATATATGTATTGTACTTATATTTGCCATGATTTAGGTTTTCAGTATATTTCCTTTTGCAGACTGTCAGTTTCATCTCTGGAAAAATGCTTTTTTATGAAAAATGTATTTCTTACCTGGGGTATAGTCTCTCTTTTTTAAATTGACTGTCTATTAAAATTGCGGGCAGAATTAGGCTCGCTAGGGCGCAAAATGCCAAAGTTTATTGCGTTATTCTTGGCGCAAGATTTTTTTGGCGCGAAGTTACGTTAGTTGGTGCAAAATCGTCATTTCCAGCGTTTTAGTTGACGCCGAGTCCTTCACAAGGTTGCGTCATCTATGACGCGAGTGTCGTTTCCCGACAATATTTTCATTATTTAAGACCCCATTCCTATTTGCCTCTTGCCTTTTTTCTATGTCAGAGGGCTAGGCTGTTTGTATTTTTCCCCATTCCTGAAACTGCCATATAAGGAAATTGATAATTTTGCTTTATATGTTGTTTTTTTCTCTTGCATTTGCAAGATGTCTTAATCTGATCCTGTCTCAGAAATCACTGTTGGAACCCTGCGGCCTGATAACAGTTCTACCAAAGCTAAGTGCATTTGTTGTAAACTTGTGGAGGTTATACCTCCAGCTGTGGTTTGTAATAGTTGTCATGATAAACCTTTACATGCAGAGAATGTATTCATCAGTAGTAGTTCATTACCTGTTGCTGTTCCCTCAACATCTAATGCACAAGATATACCTGTAAATTTAAAATAATTTATTTCTGATTCTATTTAGAAGGCTTTGTCTGCCATTCCGCCTTCTAATAAACGTAAAAGTATTTTTAAAAGTTCTCATAAGGTTGATGAAATTTCAAATGACCAGCAACATACTGAATTATCCTTTTCTGATGAGGATCTATCAGATTCAGAAGATCCTGCCTCAGATATTGACACTGACAAATCCTCTTATTTAAAATGGAGTATATTCGTTCTTTGTTAAAAGAAGTATTGATTACATTAGATATGGAGGAAACTAGTCCTCTTGATATTAAAACTAGCAAACGTTTAAATTCTGTTTATGAACCTCCTGTGGTTATTCCAGAAGTTTTTCCAGTTCCTGATGCTATTTCAGAAGTAATTTCTAGGGAATGGAATAGTCTGGGTACTTCGTTTATTTCTGATATGATTTCTAAAGAATGGAATAGGCCTGGTACTTTTTTTTTTATTCCTTCTTCAGGGTTTAAAAAATTGTATACTTTGCCAGCAGTTAGATTGGAGTTTTGGGAAAAGATCCCCAAAGTTGATGGGGCTATCTCTACTCTTGCTAAATGTACTACTATTCTTACGAATGATAGTACTTCTTTCTTTCATGTAATTGGCAAGAGTCCATGAGCTAGTGACATATGGGATATACAATCCTACCAGGAGGGGCAAAGTTTCCCAAACCTCAAAATGCCTATAAATACACCCCTCACCACACCCACAATTCAGTTTTACAAACTTTGCCTCCTATGGAGGTGGTGAAGTAAGTTTGTGCTAAGATTTCTACGTTGATATGCGCTTCTCAGCATTGTTGAAGCCCGATTCCTCTCAGAGTACAGCGAATGTCAGAGGGACGTGAAGGGAGTATCACCTATTGAATACAATGATTTCTCTAACGGGGGTCTTTTTCATGGGTTCTCTGTTATCGGTCGTAGAGATTCATCTCCTACCTCCCTTTTCAGATCGACGATATACTCTCAAATTTACCATTACCTCTACTAAGAACTGTTTTAGTACTGGTTTGGCTATCTGCTATATGTGGATGGGTGTCTTTTGGTAAGTATGTTTCTCCATCAAGATGTGTTTTCTCAGATTGTTCAGAGGTGGGGGCTTCCAGAGATAGATCTGATGGCCTCTCATCTAAACAAGAAACTTCCCAGATACCTGTCCAGGTCCAGGGATGTTCAGGCGGAAGCAGTGGATGCGCTGACACTTCCTTGGTGTTATCAACCTGCTTACATCTTTCCGCCTCTAGTTCTCCTTCCAAGAGTGATCTCCAAAATCATCATGGAACAGTCTTTTGTGTTGCTGGTGGCTCCAGCATGGCCACACAGGTTTTGGTATGCGGATCTGGTTCGGATGTCCAGTTGCCCGCCTTGGCCACTTCCGTTACGGCCGGACCTACTATCTCAAGGTCCGTTTTTCCATCAGGATCTCAAATCATTAAATTTGAAGGTATGGAAATTGAACGCTTAGTTCTAAGTCATAGAGGTTTCTCTGACTCAGTGATTAATACTATGTTACAAGCTCGTAAATCTGTTTCTAGAAAGATTTATTATAGAGTTTGGAAGACTTACAATTCATGGTGTTCTTCTCATAAATTCTCCTGGCATTCTTTTAGAATTCCTAGAATTTTACAGTTTCTTCAGGATGGTTTGGATAAGGGTTTGTCTGCAAGTTCCTTGAAAGGACAAATCTCCGCTCTTTCTGTTTTATTTCACAGAAAGATTGCTATTCTTCCTGATATTCACTGTTTTGTATAGGCTTTAGTTCGTATTAAGCCTGTCATTAAATCAATTTCTCCTCCTTGGAGTCTTAATTTGGTTCTGAAGGCTTTACAGGCTCCTCCATTTGAGCCTATGCATTCTTTGGACATTAAACTACTTTCCTGGAAAGTGTTGTTCCTTTTGGCTATTTCTTCTGTTAGAAGAGTTTCTGAGCTATCTGCTCTTTCTTGTGAGTCTCCTTTTCTGATTTTTCATCAGGATAAGGCAGTTTTGCGGACTTCTTTTCAATTTTTACCTAAGGTTGTGAATTCTAACAACATTAATAGAGAAATTGTTGTTCCTTCCTTGTGTCCCAATCCTAAGAATTCTTTGGAGAGATCCTTACATTCTTTGGATGTGGTAAGAGCTTTGAAATATTATGTGGAAGCTACTAAAAATTTCAGTTTATTTGTTTTATTTTCTGGTCCTAGGAAAGGTCAGAAAGCTTCTGCTATTTCCTTGGCTTCTTGGTTGAAACTTTTGATTCATCAAGCTTATTTGGAGTCGGGTCAAACCCCGCCTCAGAGAATTACAGCTCATTCTACTAGATCAGTCTCCACTTCGTGGGCTTTTAAGAATGAAGCTTCAGTTGATCAGATTTGCAAAGCATCAACTTGGTCCTAAATTCTACCATTTCTCCAACATTGGTGTGTCCGGTCCACGGCGTCATCCTTACTTGTGGGATATTCTCTTCCCCAACAGGAAATGGCAAAGAGTCCCAGCAAAGCTGGTCACATGATCCCTCCTAGGCTCCGCCCACCCCAGTCATTCTCTTTGCCGTTGCACAGGCAACATCTCCACGGAGATGGTTAAGAGTTTTTTGGTGTTTAAATGTAGTTTTTATTCTTCTATCAAGTGTTGGTTATTTTAAAATAGTGCTGGTATGTACTATTTACTCTGAAACAGAAAAGGATGAAGATTTCTGTTTGTAAGAGGAAGATGATTTTAGCAGACAGTAACTAAAATCGATTGCTATTTCCACACAGGACTGTTGAGATGAAGTAACTTCAGTTGGGGGAAACAGTTAGCAGACCTTTCTGCTTAAGGTATGACTAGCCATATTTCTAACAAGACCATGTAATGCTGGAAGGCTGTCATTTCCCCTCATGGGGACCGGTAAGCCATTTTCTTAGTCAAATATAAAAGAATAAAGGGCTTAAAAAAAGGGCTTAAAAACTGGTAGACATTTTTATGGGCTAAAACGATTGCTTTATTGGGGCATATTATGCAGATTGTAGCTTATAATTGGCATTATAATCTTGGGGAACGTTTAAAAAACGGCAGGCACTGTGTTGGACACCTTTTTTAGTCTGTGGGCCTTTCTAGTTATAGACTCAGCCTCATTTTCGCGCCATTACTGCGCAGTTGTTTTTGGAGAGCAAGGCATGCAGATGCATGTGTGAGGATCTAAGAATCACTAAAAAAAGCTTCTAGAAGGCGTCATTTGGTATCGTATTCCCCTCTGGGCTTGGTTGGGTCTCAGCAAAGCATATAGCTGGGACTGTATAGGGGTTAAATTTGAAAACGGCTCCGGTTCCGTTAATTTAAGGGTTAAAGCTCTGAAATTTGGTGTGCAATACTTTTAATGCTTTAAGACACTGTGGTGAAATTTTGGTGAATTTTGAACAATTCCTTCATACTTTTTCACATATTCAGTAATAAAGTGTTTTCAGTTTGAAATTTAAAGTGACAGTAACGGTTTTATTTTAAAACGTTTTTTGTGCTTTGTTGACAAGTTTAAGCCTGTTTAACATGTCTGTACCATCAGATAAGCTATGTTCTATATGTATGAAAGCCAATGTGTCTCCCCATTTAAATTTATGTGATAATTGTGCCATAGTGTCCAAACAAAGTAAGGACAGTAATGCCACAGATAATGATATTGCCCAAGATGATTCCTCAAATGAGGGGAGTAAACATGATACTACATCATCCCCTACTGTGTCTACACCAGTTATGCCCACACAGGAGGCCCCTAGTACATCTAGTGCGCCAATACTTATTACCATGCAACAATTAACGGCTGTAATGGATAACTCCATAGCAAATCTTTTATCCAAAATGCCTACTTATCAGAGAAAGCGCGATTGCTCTGTTTTAAACACTGAAGAGCAAGAGGACGCTGATGATAACTGTTCTGACATACCCTCACACCAATCTCAAGGGGCCATGAGGAAGGTTTTGTCTGATGGAGAAATCTCAGATTCAGGAAAAATTTCTCATCAAGCTGAACCTGATGTTGTGACATTTAAATTTAAATTAGAACATCTCCGCGCACTGCTTAAGGAGGTGTTATCTACTCTGGATGATTGTGACAATTTGGTCATTCCAGAGAAATTATGTAAGATGGACAAGTTCCTAGAGGTTCCGGTGCCCCCCGACGCTTTTCCTATACCCAAGCGGGTGGCGGACATAGTAAATAAAGAGTGGGAAAGGCCCGGCATACCTTTTGTTCCCCCCCCCCTATATTTAAGAAATTATTTCCTACAGTCGACCCCAGAAAGGACTTATGGCAGACAGTCCCCAAGGTCGAGTGGGCGGTTTCTACTCTAAACAAACGCACTACTATTCCTATCGAAGATAGTTGTGCTTTCAAAGATCCTATGGATAAGAAATTAGAGGGTTTGCTTAAAAAGATTTTTGTACAGCAGGGTTACCTTCTACAACCAATTTCATGCATTGTTCCTGTCACTACGGCAGCGTGTTTCTGGTTCGAAGAACTAGAAAAGTCGCTCAGTAAAGAATCTTCGTATGAGGAGGTTATGGACAGAGTTCAAGCACTTAAATTGGCTAACTCTTTTGTTTTAGATGCCGCTTTGCAATTAGCTAGATTAGCGGCGAAAAATTCAGGGTTTGCTATCGTGGCGCGCAGAGCGCTTTGGCTAAAGTCTTGGTCAGCGGATGTGTCTTCCAAGACAAAATTGCTTAACATTCCTTTCAAAGGTAAAACATTATTTGGACCTGATTTGAAAGAGATTATTTCAGACATCACTGGGGGAAAGGGCCACGCCCTCCCACAGGATAGGTCTTTTAAGGCTAAAAATAAGCCTAATTTTCGTCCCTTTCGCAGAAACGGACCAGCCTCTAATTCTGTATCCTCTAAGCAAGAGGGTAATACTTCACAACCCAAACCAGCCTGGAAACCAATGCAAGGCTGGAACAAGGGTAAGCAGGCCAAGAAGCCTACCACTGCTACCAAAACAGCATGAAGGGATAGCCCCCGATCCGGGACCGGATCTAGTGGGGGGCAGACTTTCTCTCTTTGCTCAGGCTTGGGCAAGAGATGTTCAGGATCCTTGGGCGCTAGAAATAGTTTCTCAAGGTTATCTCCTGGAATTCAAGGAACTACCCCCAAGGGGAAGGTTCCACAGGTCTCAATTATCTTCAAACCAAATAAAGAGACAGGCATTCTTACATTGTGTAGAAGACCTGTTAAAGATGGGAGTGATACATCCAGTTCCAATAAGAGAACAAGGAATGGGATTTTATTCCAATCTGTTCATAGTTCCCAAAAAAGAGGGAACATTCAGACCAATTTTGGATCTAAAGATCCTAAACAAATTTCTCAGGGTACCATCGTTCAAAATGGAAACTATTCGAACGATCCTACCTACTATCCAGGAAAATCAATTTATGACTACCGTGGATTTAAAGGATGCGTACCTACATATTCCTATCCACAAGGAACATCATCAGTTCCTAAGGTTCGCTTTTCTGGACAAGCATTACCAGTTTGTGGCACTTCCATTCGGATTAGCCACTGCTCCAAGGATTTTCACAAAGGTACTAGGGTCCCTTCTAGCGGTTCTAAGACCAAGGGGCATTGCAGTAGTACCTTACTTGGACGACATCCTGATTCAAGCGTCGTCTCTGTCAAAAGCAAAGGCTCATACGGACATCGTCCTAGCCTTTCTCAGATCTCACGGATGGAAGGTGAACAAAGAAAAAAGTTCTCTGTCCCCGTCAACAAGAGTTCCCTTCTTGGGAACAATAGATTCCTTAGAAATGAGGATTTTTCTGACAGAGGTCAGAAAATCAAAACTTCTAAGCTCTTGTCAAGTACTTCATTCTGTTCCTCGTCCTTCCATAGCGCAGTGCATGGAAGTAATAGGATTGATGGTTGCAACAATGGACATAGTTCCTTTTGCACGAATTCATCTAAGACCATTACAACTGTGCATGCTCAGACAGTGGAATGGGGATTATACAGACTTGTCTCCGACGATTCAAGTAGATCAAAGGACCAGAGATTCACTCCGTTGGTGGCTGACCCTGGACAATCTGTCACAGGGAATGAGCTTCCGCAGACCAGAGTGGGTCATTGTCACGACCGACGCCAGCCTAGTGGGCTGGGGCGCGGTCTGGGAATCCCTGAAAGCTCAGGGTCTATGGTCTCGGGAAGAGTCTCTTCTCCCGATAAACATTCTGGAACTGAGAGCGATATTCAATGCTCTCAGAGCTTGGCCTCAACTAGCAAAGGCCAAATTCATAAGGTTTCAGTCAGACAACATGACGACCGTTGCATATATCAATCATCAGGGGGGAACAAGGAGTTCCCTGGCGATGAAAGAAGTGACCAAGATAATTCAATGGGCGGAGGATCACTCCTGCCACTTGTCTGCGATCCACATCCCAGGAGTGGAAAATTGGGAAGCGGATTTTCAGAGTCGTCAGACATTCCATCCGGGGGAGTGGGAACTCCATCCGGAAATCTTTGCCCAAATAACTCAATTATGGGGCATTCCAGACATGGATCTGATGGCGTCTCGTCAGAACTTCAAGGTTCCTTGCTACGGGTCCAGATCCAGGGATCCCAAGGCGACTCTAGTAGATGCACTAGTAGCACCTTGGACCTTCAACCTAGCTTATGTATTCCCACCGTTTCCTCTCATCCCCAGGCTGGTAGCCAGGATCAATCAGGAGAGGGCCTCGGTGATCTTGATAGCTCCTGCGTGGCCACGCAGGACTTGGTATGCAGACCTGGTGAATATGTCATCGGCTCCACCATGGAAGCTACCTTTGAGACAGGACCTTCTTGTTCAGGGTCCATTCGAACATCCGAATCTGGTTTCCCTCCAACTGACGGCTTGGAGATTGAACGCTTGATTTTATCAAAGCGTGGGTTTTCAGATTCTGTAATAGATACTCTGATTCAGGCTAGAAAGCCTGTAACTAGAAAAATTTACCATAAAATATGGAAAAAATATATCTGTTGGTGTGAATCTAAAGGATTCCCATGGAACAAGATAAGAATTCCTAAGATTCTATCCTTTCTACAAGAAGGTTTGGAGAAAGGATTATCTGCAAGTTCTCTAAAGGGACAGATCTCTGCTTTATCTGTTTTACTTCACAAAAGACTGGCAGCCGTGCCAGATGTTCAAGCATTTGTTCAGGCTCTGGTTAGGATCAAGCCTGTTTACAGACCTTTGACTCCTCCCTGGAGTCTAAATCTAGTTCTTTCAGTTCTTCAAGGGGTTCCGTTTGAACCCTTACATTCCGTAGATATTAAGTTACTATCTTGGAAAGTTTTGTTTTTGGTTGCAATTTCTTCTGCTAGAAGAGTTTCAGAGTTATCTGCTCTGCAGTGTTCTCCGCCCTATCTGGTGTTCCATGCAGATAAGGTGGTTTTGCGTACTAAGCCTGGTTTTCTTCCGAAAGTTGTTTCCAACAAAAATATTAACCAGGAGATAGTTGTACCTTCTTTGTGTCCGAATCCAGTTTCAAAGAAGGAACGTTTGTTACACAATTTGGACGTAGTCCGTGCTCTAAAATTCTATTTAGAGGCTACTAAAGATTTCAGACAAACATCTTCCTTGTTTGTTGTTTATTCTGGTAAAAGGAGAGGTCAAAAAGCGACTTCTACCTCTTTCCTTTTGGCTTAAAAGCATTATCCGATTGGCTTATGAGACTGCCGGACGGCAGCCTCCTGAAAGAATCACAGCTCACTCCACTAGGGCTGTGGCTTCCACATGGGCCTTCAAGAACGAGGCTTCTGTTGACCAGATATGTAAGGCAGCGACTTGGTCTTCACTGCACACTTTTGCCAAATTTTACAAATTTGATACTTTTGCTTCTTCGGAGGCTATTTTTGGGGGAGAGGTTTTGCAAGCCGTGGTGCCTTCCATTTAGGTGACCTGATTTGCTCCCTCCCTTCATCCGTGTCCTAAAGCTTTGGTATTGGTTCCCACAAGTAAGGATGACGCCGTGGACCGGACACACCAATGTTGGAGAAAACAGAATTTATGCTTACCTGATAAATTACTTTCTCCAACGGTGTGTCCGGTCCACGGCCCGCCCTGGTTTTTTAATCAGGTCTGATGAATTATTTTCTCTAACTACAGTCACCACGGTATCATATGGTTTCTCCTATATATATTTCCTCCTGTCCGTCGGTCGAATGACTGGGGTGGGCGGAGCCTAGGAGGGATCATGTGACCAGCTTTGCTGGGACTCTTTGCCATTTCCTGTTGGGGAAGAGAATATCCCACAAGTAAGGATGACGCCGTGGACCGGACACACCGTTGGAGAAAGTAATTTATCAGGTAAGCATAAATTCTGTTTTTGATGTATTTGCTTCTTCGGAAGCAGTTTTTGGTAGAAAAGTTCTTCAGGCAGCTGTTTCAGTTTGATTCTTCTGCTTTTGAATTAAGTTTTTTTTCTTTCAAAAGTGAAAATAACTTTTTTTGGGTTGTGGATTATTTTTTCAGCGGAATATGGCTGTTTTTATTTTGTTCCCTCCCTCTCTAGTGACTCTTGAGTGGAAGACTCCACATCTTGGGTATTGATATCCCATACGTCACTAGCTCATGGACTCTTGCTAATTACATGAAAGAAAACATAATTTATGTAAGAACTTACCTGATAAATTCATTTCTTTCATATTAGCAAGAGTCCATGATGCCCACCCTTTTTATGGTGGTTATGATTTTTTGTATAAAGCACAATTATTTCCAAATTTCCTTTGTTGATGCTTTCTACTCCTTTCTTTATCACCCCACTGCTTGGCTATTCGTTAAACTGAATTGTGGGTGTGGTGAGGGGTGTATTTATAGTCATTTTGAGGTTTGGGAAACTTTGCCCCTCCTGGTAGGATTGTATATCCCATATGTCACTAGCTCATGGACTCTTGCCAATATGAAAGAAATTAATTTATCAGGTAAATTCTTAGTTGCAGTCAGATTACTGAAATAGTTTCAATTAAAGAAAACAGTATTAAAGGGACATTTCTTTCATGTAATTAGCAAGAGTCCATGAGCTAGTGACGTATGGGATATACATTCCTACCAGGAGGGGCAAAGTTTCAATATGAAAGAAATGAATTTATCAGGTAAGTAAAATTTGTTTTTAAAGATCCTTTAGATAGGAAACTTGAATCTTATCTAAGGAAAGCTTATTTATTTTCTTCTATCAAGAGTTTATTTTAAAATAGTGCCGGTTTGTACTATTTACTCTGCAGCAGAAAGTGAAGAAGATTTCTGTTGAGAGGAGTATGATTTTAGCACCAGTAACTAAAATCCATTGCTGTTCCCACGCAGGACTGTTGAAACCAGAGAACATCAGTTGGGGGGAACAGTTTGCAGGCTTAACTGCTTCAGGTATGATCAGTCATTTTTCTAACAAGACCATGTAATGCTAGAAGACTGTCAGAAATTCCCTCTGGGATAGGTAAGCCATTTTTTCTTAGACTCTGTATAAAATGATGGGTTATATTTAGGGCTCTATGCTGGTTGACACTATTGTGGGCTTTAAAATCGATTGCTTTTTAGCATGTTTTTCACTATAAATAAGGTGTTTTTGCAGACTTTAAAACACTTTTGGGGTTTAATTTCGGCCTGGCACTTATTTGGACACCTAAATCTAGTCAGAAAGGCCCCTCCACTCTGGAATGAAGAGGGAGGAGGCCTCATTTTCAGGCCTCAATTGCGCAGTTGATTTTGCCTAGGCAGTCCATGCAGCTTCATGTGGGGCATCAGAAAGGACTCCAGGTAGGCTTATTTCCTACTAAAATAATCCCTAACAAAGGTAAAGGCTCCAGGGGAAGCTGGAGCTAGTACTGTAGTGTGTTAACCGGTTTAATAAGTGTTTTTAGCTCCGGTTTGGGCATTAAGGGGTTAATTGGTCTGAAAATTTGTGTGCAATCTTTTCAAAACATTAAGGCTCTGTGGTGAAAATTTCATTAAAATCGGATGTTTATTTCATGGTTTTTTGATGTTTCAGTAATAATGTGTGCTCTTTTATTATTTAAAGAGACAGTTTTTGTCAAAAATAATTTTTATTGCATTGTAGTTCTGTTTAAGCCTGTCAAACATGTCTGAATCTTCAGATAGACTATGTTCTGTATGTCCAAAGGCCAAGGTGGTTCCCCCATTAAATTTATGTGTGCAGTGTGCCATAGCGTCCAACTAGCTTAAGGACAGTACAATCACACTTAAAAATATAGCCCAAGATGATTCTTTAGCTGAAGGTAGTGAAGATAGCTTGCTTTCCTCTCCTTCTGTGTCAACACCAGCTATGCCCGCGTAGGCGATGCCCAGTACATCTAGTGCACCAATTGCGATTACTATGCAACAATTAGCATTTTTTATCCAAACTGCCAGCCTTTCCTAGGAAGCGTGATTGCTCAGTTTTAAACACAGACAATGAGCAAGCAGACGCAGAGGATAATTTATCTGTAGTGCCCTCACATCATGCTGAATTGGCGGTGAGGGAGAAATTTCTGACAGGAAAAGTTTCTCAGCAGGCAGAGCCTGATACCATAACATTTAAATTTAAGCTAGAACACCTCCGTGCCCTACTTAAGGAGGTCCTAGCTGCACTTGATGATTGTGATCCTTTGGTGATCCCAGAAAAATTGTGTAAAATGGACAATTTCCTAGAGGTCCCAGTACACACTGATGCGTTTGCGATACCTAAGATGGCGGATATAGTGACTAAGGAGTGGGAGAAGCCAGGTGTTCCTTTTGTTCCCCCTCCTATATTTAAGAAAATGTTCCCCATTGTTGACCCCAGAAGGGACGCATGGCAGACGGTCCCTAAGGTAGAGGGGGCAGTTTCAACGTTAGCTAAGCGCACAACTATTCCAATAGAGGACAGTTGCGCTTTCAAAGATCCTATGGATAAAAAATTAGAAGGATTGCTTAATAAAAATTTTGTTCAGCAGGCTTCCTTCTTCAACCAATTTCGTGCATTATTCCTGTCACCACGGCGGCGTCTTTTTGGTTCGATGAACTAGAAAATTCGCTCCAGAAGGAGATTCCATATGATGAAGTCATGGACAGAATTCACGCACTGAAGTTGGCTAATTCCTTTATTTTAGATGCCGCTTTTCATTAGCTAAATTAGCGGCGAAAAATTCAGGTTTTGCAATAGTGGCACGCAGGGCGCTTTGGCTAAAATCTTGGTCGGCGGATGTGTCGTCCAAAACAAAATTGCTTACTATTCCTTTCAAGGGTAAGACCCTATTCGGGCCAGAATTGAAAGAGATTATTTCAAACATCACTGGGGGAAAGGGCCATGCCCTTCCACAGGATAGACCTTTCAAAGCAAAAAATAAGTCTAATTTTCGTTCCTTTCGCAATTTCAGGAACGGACCGGCTCCTAGCTCTACAGCCTCTAGACAAAAGGGTAACCCTTCCCAGCCCAAACCAGCATGGAAACCATTGCAAGGCTGGAACAAGGGGAAACAGGCCAAGAAGCCTGCTGCTGCTACCAAATCAGCATGAAAGGATAGCCCCCGATCCGGGACCGGATCTGGTAGGGGGTAGACTCTCTCTTTTTGCTCAGGCTTGGGCAAGAGATGTCCTAGACCCCTGGGATTTAGAGATTGTCTCTCAGGGGTATCTCCTAGAGTTCAAGGACCTTCCTCCAAAGGGAAGGTTTCACATGTCTCGCTTGTCTTTAGACCAGACAAAGAGACGGGCATTCTTACATTGCGTAGAAGACCTTTTAAAAATGGAAGTGATACACCCAGTTCCAAAAGCAGAACAAGCACTGGGTTTTTACTCAAACCTGTTTGGAGGGAACGTTCAGGCCAATTCTGGACTTAAAGATCCTAAACAAATTCCTCAGAGTTCCATCATTCAAAATGGAAACAATTCGAACAATTTTACCAATGATCCAGGAGGGTCAATACATGACTACCATGGACCTAAAGGATGCATACCTGCATATTCCGATCCACAAAGTTCATCATCAGTTCCTAAGGTTCGCCTTCCTGGACAAGCATTATCAGTTTGTGGCTCTTCCCTTCGGATTGGCCACTGCTCCAAGAATTTTTACAAAGGTGTTTGGATCCCTTCTAGCAGTGCTAAGGCCAAGGGGCATTGCGGTAGCACCTTACCTAGACGACATCTTAATTCAGGCGTCGTCCTTCCACAAAGCGGAGGCTCATACGGATATTGTTCTAGCCTTTCTAAGGTCTAACGGGTGGAAGGTGAACGTAGGAAAAAAGTTCTCTGTCCCCGGTCACAAGGGTTCGCTTCCTGGGAACAATAATAGTCTGGGTAGAAATGAAAATCTTTCTGACGGAAGTCAGGAAGTCAAAACTTTCAAATGCTTGTCGAGTTCTTCATGCCATTCCTCAGCCTTCTGTGGCTCAGTGCATGGAGGTAATCGGTCTAATGGTTGCGGCAATGGACATAGTCCCTTTTGCCAGAATTCATCTAAGACCATTGCAACTGTGCATGCTCAAGCAGTGGAATGGGGATTATGCAGATTTGTCTCCCCAGATACAAATGGACCAGAAAACCAGAGACTCGCTCCTCTGGTGGTTGTCTCAGGATCACCTGTCCCAGGGAATGAGTTTCCGCAGACCAGAGTGGATCATTGTCACGACCGACGCCAGTCTCTTAGGATGGGGCACGGTCTGGGACTCCCTGAAAGCTCAGGGTCTATGGTCTCGGGAAGAATCTCTTCTCCCGATAAACATTTTGGAACTGAGAGCGATATTCAATGCGCTCCTGGCTTGGCCTCAACTAGCGGAGGCCAAATTCATAAGATTTCAGTCGGACATCATGACGACTGTAGCGTACATCAATCATCAGGGAGGAACAAAGAGTTCCCTGGCGATGAGAGAAGTATCCAAGATCATCAAATGGGCGGAGGATCACTCCTGCCATCTATCTGCAATTCACATCCCAGGAGTAGACAACTGGGAGGCGGATTATTTGAGTCGTCAGACTTTCCATCCGGGGGAGTGGGAACTTCACCCGGAGGTTTTTCCCCAGTTAACCAACTATGGGGCATTCCAGATCTGGATCTGATGGCGTCTCGTCAGAACTCCAAGGTTCCACGCTACGGGTCCAGGTCCAGGGATCCCAAGGCGACATTGGTAGATGCATTAGTGGCGCCTTGGTCATTCAATCTAGCGTATGTCTTTCCACCGTTTCACTACTCCCCAGGCTAGTAGCCAAGATCAAACAGGAGAAGGCTTCGGTGATTCTAATAGCTCCTGCGTGGCCACGCAGGACTTGGTATGCAGACCTGGTGAATAGGTTATCGGCTCCACCATGGAAGCTACCATTGAGACAGGACCTTCTAGTGCAAGGTCCATTCGAACATCCAAACCTAGTTTCTCTGCAGCTGACTGCTTGGAGATTGAACGCTTGATTCTATCTAAGCGTGGGTTTTCGGAATCAGTTATAGATACTCTGGTTCAGGCTAGAAAGCCTGCAACCAGGAGAATTTACCATAAGATATGGCAGAAACATCTCTATTGGTGCGAATCCAAGGGTTACTCATGGAGTAAAGTTAGAATTCCAAGGATTCTTTCCTTTCTCCAAGAAGGTTTGGAGAAAGGTCTGTCAGCTAGTTCCTTAAAGGGACAGATATCTGCTCTGTCTGTCTTGTTACACAAACGTCTGGCAGCCGTGCCAGATGTTCAGGCGTTCGTACAGGTGTTGGTCAGAATTAAGCCTGTCTACAGACCTGTGACTCCTCCATGGAGTCTAAATTTAGTTCTTTCAGTTCTTCAAGGGGTTCCGTTTGAACCTTTTCATTCCATAGATATTAAGTTACTATCTTGGAAAGTTTGTTTTTGGTTGCTATTTCTTCTGCTAGAAGAGTTTCTGTATTGTCTGCTTTGCAGTGTAATTCACCCTATCTGGTGTTCCATACAGATAAGATCGTTTTACATACCAAACCTGGTTTTTCTCCCAAAGGTGGTTTCCAATAGGAATGTTAACCAGGAAATAGTTGTTCCTTCTCTGTGTCCTAATCCAGTTTCTAAAAAGGAACGTTTGTTACACAATCTAGATGTGGTTCGTGATTTAAAATTCTTTCTAGACGCAACAAAGGATTTCAGACAGACATCTTCATTGTTTGTCGTCTATTCTGGTAAGAGGAGAGGTCAGAAAGCTACTGCTACCTCTTTCCTTCTGGTTAAAAAGCATCATCCGATTGGCTTATGAAACTGCCGGACGGCAGCCTCCTGAACGAATTACTGCTCATTCTACTAGAGCTGTGGCTTCCACATGGGCCTTCAAGAATGAGGCTTCTGTTAAACAGATCTGTAAGGCAGCAACGTGGCCTTCTCTGCATACTTTTGCCAAATTTTACAAATTCGATACTTATGCTTCTTCGGAGGCTATTTTTGGGAGAAAGGTTTTACAAGCAGTGGTGCCTTCCGTTTAGGTTACCTGACTTGATCCCTCCCTTCATCCGTGTCCTAAAGCTTTGGTATTGGTTCCCACAAGTAAGGATAAAGCCGTGGACCGGACACACCAATGTAGGAGAAAACAGAATTTATGTTTACCTGATAAATTTCTTTCTCCTACGGTGTGTCCGGTCCACGGCCCGTCCTGGCTTTTAGTCAGGTTTAAAATGTTTGTTTTTGTACACTACAGTCACCACTGCACCCTATGGTTCTCCTTTTTCTCCTGACCGTCGGTCGAATGACTGGGGGGCGGAGCTAGAGGGGGAGCTATATGGACAGCTCTGCTGTTGTGCTCTCTTTGCCACTTCCTGTAGGGAATGAGAATATCCCACAAGTAAGGATGAAGCCATGGACCGGACATACCGTAGGAGAAAGAAATTTATCAGGTAAACATAAATTCTGTTTTCTTGGTGTTCCTCTCATATTTATTCTTGGCATTCTTTCAGAATCCCTAGGATTTTACAGTTTTTTCAGGATGGTTTGGATAAGGGTTTGTCTGCAAATACTTTGAAAGGACAAATTTCTGCTCTTTCTGTCTTATTTCATAGAAAGGTTGCTAAACTTCCTGATATTCACTGTTTTGTTCAGGCTTTGATTCGTATTAAACCTGTTATTAAATCAATTTTTCCTCCTTGGAGTCTAAATTTGGTTTTGTAAATTTTGCAAGCTCCTCCTTTTGAGCCTATGCATTCTTTGGATATTAAATTACTTTATTGGAAAGTGTTATTTCTTTTGGCTATCTCTTCTTCTAGAAGAGTTTCTGAATTACCTGCTCTCTTGTGAGTCTCCTCATCTGATTTTCCATCAAGATAAAGCTATTTTGCAGACTTCATTTAAATTTTTGCCTAAAGTTGTGAATTCTAACAAGATCAATAGGGAAATTGTTGTTCCTCCTTTGTGTCCTAATCCTAGGAAATACTCTTGAAAGGTCTTTACATTCTTTTGATGTGGTAAGAGCTTTGAAATATTATGTTGAGGCTACTAAAGATTTCAGAAAGACTTCTAGTTTTTTTGTTATTTTTTCTGGCTCTAGGAAACGTCAGAAAGCCTCTATTTCTTTGGCATCTTGGTTGAAACTTTTGATTCACAAAGCTTATTTGGAGGCCGGGTAGTCTCTGCCTCAGAGAATTACAGTTTATTCTACTAGATCAGTTGCCACTTCTTGGGCTTTTAAGAATGAAGCTTCAGTTGATCAAATTTGCAAAGCAGCAACTTGGTCTTCTTTGCATACTTTTACTAAAAAAAAATGTTTACCATTTTGATGTTTGCTTCTTCGGATGCAGCCTTTGGTAGAAAGGTTCTTCAGGCAGTTGTCTCAGTTTGATTCTAATGCCTTTGATTTGAGTTTTTCTGACATTTTTAAGAAAATCTAATTATTTATTTGAATTTAATTTCTCAGCGGAATTAGCTGTTTTTATTTTATCCCTCCCTCTCTAGTGACTCGTGTACTTCCACATCTTGGGTATTATATCCCATACGTCACTAGCTCATGGACTCTTGCAACTTACATAAAAGAAAACAAAATTTATGTAAGAACTTACCTGAAATTAATTTCTTTTATAGTGGCAAGAGTCCATGAGACACACCCTTTTTTTGTGGTGGTTATGATTTGTTTGTATAAAACACATTTATTTTTTTCCAGTTCCTCTTTTTTATGCTTTTTACTCCTTTTTAACACCTCACTGCTTGGCTATACGTTAAACTGAAGTATGAGTGAGGTGGGAAGGCATTTTGAGGTTTGGGAAACTTTGCCCCCTCCAGGTAGGAATGTATATCCCCATATGTCACTAACTCATGGCCTCTTGCCACTATGAAAGAAATTAATTTATCAGGTAAGTTCTTACATAAATTATGTTTCTTTCCTAAGATATGGTGAGTCCACGGAATCATCAATTACTAGTGGGAATAAAAGAAGGTTTACTCTTCCTTAGCGTTCTGAGAGTATACTCTCCTTCTCAAGGGGCCTCGATTGAGGTTTTTGTGTTCCCCTTTTCAGGGACCTGTGTGTTGGTCTGGTGACTTAGGTTGCCTGGAACGTGCCCTCTTTAAGGGGGTTGCTTTTGTGATCTGTTTCTTGCTTGACTGTTTCTTCCTCGCAAGTATCCTCTGTGTCGTCCTGTTGTGGACTCTGTGTTCTCAAACTTGGGGTTTTTCACCTTCTTGTATTACAAACTTTTTTCATGGTTGCATACCTTGGTATTCTATGGCCAGACACTGGGAGGACTTTGCCTCTTTTGTTGCATCCGTGCTTGCAGGATATTGGGGAGACGTCTGTTCTGTCTCTGGGCGTGGTCTTTTTAATTTTTCCTATGATCCTGCTGCGGACATCACTCCTAAGGAAAGCATTTTCACAGTTCCCCGCGGCTCATCTAATCCTCCATCTGGAGGGGGCTTTTTTTCCTGCAGACTTTACAGCGCAGTTACAATCAGTGGTGTTTGCGGCCCTGAGTGCCTTACCTCCCACTAACAAACCTAAGAGAAAGGTTAAACATAGTAGCTAAATAATTAGATGACTCTAGGTCAGGAGAACTATGTTCCAGCTATCCAAAGATGAGTTAACCTCTAGCTTCGGAGGGTGAACTTTCTGAGTTGGAAACTTCAGTTTTAAATCTAAAGGAGGAAGGAATTTTCTTCATTCACTAGAGTGTCTACAAGACCAGAATAGAGGACTGCCTTTTTAGGTTCCAAAAAAGTAGGGAACCTTTTTCGTCCTATTCTGGACTTAAAGGGACACTAAACCCAATTTTTTCCTTTTGTGATTCAGATAGAGCATGCAATTTTAAGCAACTTTCTAATTTACTCCTATTATCAAATTTTCTTCATTCTCTTGGTATCTTTATTTGAAAAGCAATAATGTAAGTTTAGATGCCAGCCCATTTTTGGTGAACAACCTGGGTAGATAAATTCACCCACCAATAAACAAGTGCTGTCCAGGGTACTAAATCAAAAATTGTCTGGCTCCTTAGCTTAGATGCCTTCTTTTTCAAATAAAGATAGCAAGAGAGCGAAGAAGCATTAATAATAGGAGTAAATTAGAAAGTTGCTTAAAATTGCATGCTCTAGTTGGCTGAGAGGTTCCGGTGGAGGAGGAGCAAGCATGTGCTGCTGAGCTACCTGCTTCAGCCCTTCAGCTGCTGGCGGTTTTTCTCGCGCCATATCCCAACCTAGGGGATAGCTAACGGGATAGCCAAGAACACCGCACCTGAACCTGAACAGCGATAAACTCCATCTCGCTGTCATTGCAAGAAGGGAAGTGATATCCCCCAAACAGATGAACTGCTACTAACTGATTTATCCAACACTCTCAACTAACTACTCTGAATATAGATATAATTTGCCGGGTAAACATAAGCCCCCACTACTTTTACAAAAGGCATAGAGAGCAACCCAGGAGAAACCTCTTTACCTTGAAAGATCCCTCTGCTCCCCTTTTTTTAGTAAAAGACAGAATTAAAACGTCAAAAAACCTCACGGAATACAGCAACAACTGAGGCCTCATCTGTCGCGGTACGTACCTTACCTTCCACTGCTGACGACAGCCTACAGCAAGTTCCTTCGGACTGTGCCTGCCCATCGCACACTGTTCTCGCTCTCCTCTCGCCGTTGCGAAGTGAGCGGAGGTGAGGCTGGGTCCTGTCCCAACGGAGGACCAAGTGCATCGAAGCCAGTGCAGACGGGCCCACCCATCGTTGTGGCTGAATCCTCTCTCATCCGCCTGACCAGCGTGCCCGACACCACGGAACTCATACCGCGGAGTGATATGGAACTCTACCTGTCTCCTTGAGGTGGCCCTCCCCTTGAGATTTACCGTTGGATCCTTGGCTGCAGCGCAGACCACCCCATCCCTCTCCCACCGGTGCTGCGTGAGAGGGATTGGAGTAAGCGCCATTCCAGCGGAGGGCTAGGAACGAAGGAAAAGGCCCCTGCACGAAGAAAGCCTGCCTCTTGTCCCTCTTCCCTCTCTCCCACCGTTGTTGCGTGAGGGAGGGAGAGATCATTAGCTGCTCAAGGTTAAGACAAGACAGAGGTACCTAAAAATTGCGCGAGGTGAATCTGAAGGTCTCAGCTAGGAGAGACACTCACTGCATACACAAGGATCCCATCCTCCAGGACAAGATAGATCGCGGGGTGCAGCTGGCGAGGAGAGGTGAGTTAACTCTGCACTTCTAAAGACTTAATAATGTATACCTTAACATCTACTAGTAACTGAACGAGCTGCCTAGGTGAAAATAGGGGAGCAGACAGGGATATGGTACAACTCTCTCAATATTAATATTAAGCATCTTCTTTCCAAAGCCATAATAAAAACTGAGTAGCCCCATAACATTCATATTGCACTGAACTGTGCGGAGCAGGGACGTGCACTCATAAGAGGCAGGGGAGGCAGTGCCTACCCTGCCATATGTGGCCAAAGCTTAATTAAATTTTAATTAAAACAAAAAAAAAGTCCAAAAAAATATTTTCCCCCATGTAATGCTATGAAGAGGCAGGTACAGGAATGCTTCTCTCCATTGCAGTACATGGGTCAATGGAAAAGCTGTGCTGCAGCGCCACCTGTGTTATGTCAATATATTAGCAGCAAAAATTGGGACCAATAGGAGGCACCCCTCTTGATGCCTCCTAGCAAGTGAAGGATATATAGATTAATCAGAAGGAGGATGCAGTGAGCAGGGTCATGTGACACAACTGGAAGCTGATGTAACCTAAGAACAGATGACACCAAGCAGAAGAGTAAAGTAATATTCTACATCTCTTGTGATTCACAAATTGTGTTCAAATACAGTTCATTAACAGGAGGGGACAGTAAGTGAGCATAACCCAATACTGACAGGAAGTCAAAGGGTCAATTCAAATTTAAATCCATAATTTAAAACCCAGAGTTTGAAGTTAAGTGTGCAGTGTCCACATTATTTAAATTAAAGTTTTTGACATTGAATATTGCTAAGCCTCCCTTTTTCATGGTTATTTTATTTAATTAGGTACAAACTCCATATATGTTATGTCTGTTCAGCCAGAGGATGCAGTATCTATTTTTTTTTTCTCTGTGTCTCCATTTATTTAAAGACTGCTGTTAACTTGTAATTCACAAATCAATTGAAAGCTGTTGCATTCTGTTTTTAATATGTGCTGCTTTTATACAAGTTTATATTAATAAAAAGGAGATACTGAGTCATTTAAAAAATATATGTAATTATTGCAGTTAAATGTTTTTAGAAATAATGCCACTGTAAAGTAACGGTTAAACACATAGTCAAAGGGAGACATTTGAAATTAAACTTTTATTGATGTAGAGCATGCTATTTTAATAGACGTTTCTAGTTATTTATATTTTAAGAATTAGCATCAACTGTTATTGGCCCCATGTCAGCAAATCAAATTAGTTTTTGAAAGGAACATGGAAGTCATAATTACATTTCCATCATTCAGATAGAAATTGCACACAAAAAATAAATAAACTTTCTATTTTACTTTTATTATGTATTAATTCTTTTGGTATCCTTTGGTTTCCTTTGTTGAAGAGCATACCTAAGTGGGATATGCATGTGCGTTTCTTGAACACCATATTGCAGCAGCAGCTGTGTTGGCAGTATTGATAACTTGTCCTTTGTATAAAATTTGTATGGTAAATTATTTTTACAATACAGTAGTGAGTAGAGAAGAGATTGTGTATCATTCTAATTGCTTAATAACTGGCACTGTGCCACAGAATTGTGTGAGTGTGTATGTGAGCAGAGTGTGTGTGTGTGGGTGTCAGTGAGCAGAGTATGTGTGCTTTATTCTCCAGGTAATCAATACATTTCCGATGAGCTGGTGCTTTAGTGCAGTGTTTCTCAACAATGGTCCTCAAGTACCCCCAACAGGCCAGGTTTTCATTATAGCTGAATCAGTGCACAGGTGAAGTAATCAGCTGATCAGTAACTCAGTGGTTACTAACTTGCTCTCACCCATCACCTGATTATGTCACCTGTGTACTGGTTCAGCTATCATTTAAACCTGCCCTGTTGGGGGTACTTGCGGCCCTCTGTACATGTGTTTCTCAGTCGTATCATATCTAGTGCCTCACCAGCCTCTGACCTCACTGCACGTCACTGGTGCGGAGCATAGTCCACCTAAGCAAGACTTCTCTCTCAGACCATCTGCAACTTTATTAATACCTGCATGAACTTTGGTAAAAGCTAAACTGAATAAAAAAGCTATATGCTTTACATTCAATGAATATGCTACTAACGCTGATTGCTGTATTTTCTGGCTGACAAACTAACAGCTGCTTCTATCACTAAGACTTTTTTATTAAACCAATATGGACAATTGTGCTTATCTTGCTTGCAGAATAACAAGCTAACTGCTGGACATTCCATTTCTCAATATATTGTTTAATTGTTTATCTAAAATCTATAAGCTTTAAGGAAAATATAATATACTGCATAATCTGCTCTAACTGTCTAGGATTTAAGATACTTTTCTTTTTTCTTTTTTTTTTTCTTTTCTGTAATTAACAATTTCCTCTATCTGTGTTTTTCTTTTGGTATAAGAGCAATCTGATTTTCCGGGCAGATACGTTGTCCTAAGATTAACTGGTTTAACTGCATATTCAGATACTTGGAAAGCTAGGATACAGGTTTCCCTTTACTAAAAACATATCTAAAGCCTGGAAATAATAGATCTTAGCCATAAAGGTAAGAAAGGCTTAACATAATAATAAGAGAATTAAAATCTATATCCATTCACTTTGATTAGGGGAACCTAATCATATTAGAGTAATTTTAGGACCTTCTCTTGAAAATTTTTTAGGAATTAGACCTAATTTAACTGGGGACCAGAAGAGAATTATCTAATCCCTAGATAAGGTTTTCTTGTCTTCAAGCCAAACGTCATAGGCTCTCTGACTGGTGTGGGGACTCTCATATATAGGAAGTCACACTCACCACTTCACTAAACCAAGGGTGTTAATAATTTTTATTTATTTTTTCCCCTTGCTTCTCACTTTCCTCACTCCTTCCCTTAACCCCCCCACTCACTTATCCCCCACATCCCTATCCCTTCCACAATAAAATCACGAATTTTCTTTGGCATAGCACAAGTTAATGATTAATCATTAATCACACCATTATCACGTCATATGGACAAATTCCTTCACAGCCACTCCCGGACTCCCCCGCCAGCCATGGCAGCAAAGCAAGAGATAGAAGAAATAAAAATAGCACAGAGTCATCTATGGAGGAATAATCAACCCCCACCAATCCCTCATTCACAAATGAAACCTTCAATATGCAGGCTCTGGTGACAAATATTGCAGAAGCCCTAAACCCTAAGTTTGATGCCCTTAGGGCAGAGATCAAACAAGAAATTGTATTGCTGTCTCAAGAACTGAGACACTTCACTAACAGGATTAGTGAAGTGGATCAAAGGGTCTCTGATCTTGAGGATCTTACGTTTACCCATAGTGCAAGCATAGATGCCACTGCAGCTAGTCTGTCCAAAATGCAAATCAAAATTGAAGACTTAGAAAACAGGGCCAGAAGGAACAACATCCGCATCATTGGCTTACCTGAGGGGAAACAGCCTGAGAACTTAAACTTATTCATCACAGATACTCTAGTACAGCTACTTAAAATTCCCCCTAGCAATGTTCAAATAGTGGTAGAAAGGGCCCACAGAATAGGGAAGATGCAGGTTGATAACAGGGGTAACAATAGACCTAGGCCAGTAATAGCCAAGTTGCTTAATTTCAGTGACAAAGTAACCCTTCTCCAACATTTCCGTAAAAATCAGCCCATTATGTTCAAAGAGAGCAAGATTCTCCTGTTTCAAGACTACTCAGCAGAGACGTCAGCCAGGAGAAGAAATCTTGCACCAGTCTGCTCTAAATTCATTCAGCAGGGTTATCAGGCCCTAATTAATTATCCCTCCAAACTTAAAGTTTTTGCCAGAGGATAAACCCATTTTTTTGAAGATGCACAAGAGGCAGAAAAATTCTTAATTCAACTAAATTCTAGTGAGTAAATTGAACAAACATCAAGGATTCACTGTCATTGTTCCTATCTTTTTTAAGGTAATGATGGCAGGGAAACTGGTTCAAAGCACCGTAGGTGTCTTGCGGGGTTTTTTGGGGTTTTTTCTCTCTCCCCCTCTCCCCCCCTAGTACCAATTTCATTTATCTACTGAAATAAATGCTCAATTTTAAAATAGTATCCTGGAATGTAGGAGGTATTACCACTCCTATAAAGAGGAAATCAATCATTTCTCAACTAAGAAAAATGAACACAGGTATAGCTTTCCTCCAGGAGACGCATCTCAACCCAGAAGAAGTAATGAAATTGAAAACATCATGGGTTAAGGAAGTGTTTGCTACTTCAGGACAGGGGAGAAAGAGAGGGGTAGCTATTCTGGTGGGGAAAAGGATTAATTCAGAAATACTGCATGTTGGGACAGACCCAGAGGGGAGATCAGTGATTTTAAAAATAAAAATGAATAATCGTGTGTTCACAATGTGTAATGTTTATGCGCCTAATACTCTTGATCCAGAGTTCTGGAATCAATTACAGACAGAGATACTCTCTATATTGGAGGGTAATCTTATTCTTGCAGGAGATTTCAACATGGCCCCACAGTGTCCACTTGATAGGCTGAGACAAAACAGAAAAAGCATAAAAAAGACAACCTGGAATCTAAAATTTTCACTAGGCTTATGCAAAACTTGGGCATTAGGGACATATGGAGGATGCAAAATCCCGATGTTAGAGAATATTCTTGCTTATCTAAAGCCCATAAAACATTATCAAGGATTGATCTTTTTCTGATAGACGAAAGACTGTGCACATTCGAGGTTAAGGCAAAAATCCTTCCTATATGTATATCTGACCATGGGCCAATTACTTTAGATCTCCAGGATAAACAGCCTAAGTTTAAGTTAAATCGCTTTTTTTTCCCCCTCTCACCTAGCATCAGACATGAAATTTAAGAACTGGCTAAGAGCTAAGTTCAATGACTATGACATCTGCAATTCAGAGTATAGAGATCGTCCTGCCATATTCTGGGAGGCAGCAAAGGCCGTAATAAGAGGTGAAATTATAGCTTATATGGCCATATTAAACAAAAAAATGCAACAAAGAGAAAAGGAATCAACACATGCAGTAATAAATGCATATAACAGATTCCTTCTTGACTCAAATCCTGCCAACTGGGCCAAGTATATTGGAGCAAAAAGTAACAAAGATGACTTTTTGCTATACAGAGAAACTCAGAATGAATTAAAATTACAGTCCAAACTATATAAGTATGGCAATAAATCTGGGAAACTCCTAGCTAAACTGGTCAAAAGCGAAAAAAAAACCTTCGCTAATTGAAAAACTGGTGCTAGGCGAGAAAGAAGTATTTAAATATGAAGAAATAGCGCAAGAAATGGAAAAATATTATCAAGAACTGTATTCCTCCAGACATTCAGATCTAGCTCGAGCAGAGGACTTCTGGAGCAAAATATCAGTCCCCAAGTTATCTATTGACACATCTGGAGCTCTTAATGCGCAAATCACAGAGGAAGAAATTTAAAAAAACAATCTCTGGGGGGCGGAGCTAACCGCCATTCTGTATAGTCGCATGTAGCTGGAGCTCTCCCAGAGACTATTGATCAAAAGCTAAAAATTTGTATTTTAACTAGCTCCAGCCTACCTAAACTCGCCAGCCAGCAACTATACAACACTCCGACATACCCCAGGAGGAGAGGGGCTGCTTCTCGGAGGTCCCTGACCAAGTTTGTGTGGCCTTACGACACCCGCCATCAGACCTGCAGCTTGCGGCGGGAAACCCACCCGCAGAACGATATCCAAGTCTCACCTCAGCATCTGTCCTCCGGAGGGTCGGGGCTCCGCTCTGGGGACCTGCTGCACTCGTCTGTGACACCGCCTAACTGTACCTGCGACCCATACCTCAGGGCCTAGGAGCGGAACACCGGGAGGTCGGCCCGGCTGAGTGTGGAGTTCCTACCCAGCAAGTACTAACTGTCGTGCCGCTCAGAACTCTATTCTCCTGCACCGGAGGGTCGGGGCTCCGCTCTGGTGCTCTCACTATCACCCGCTACTCACCGCAGATCAGGCTTTGAGACGGCCGTTACACGGCACCCACGTGGCCTCATCTGAGGCCTCCCGACGAGCACTGTCAGCTTCCACTACCCACCAACACAGAGAGCAGTGGCGACTGCGGCTCAAGCCGGATAAGAAGAGATAAGTCTCCGGTCCACCCCAACACTAGCTCACCTGCCGGGGGTCCCTAACAGAGTGGATCAGGATACAGGAGAGAGCCGCCATCTTACCCCCGCGGCCTGCTGAACTTTCAGCCTTTTGAAGCCCCCGCAGCCAAGAGTCACATCGTTCACCGGCAGCCTTGGACTTTACGTAAGTGACCCTCATTTACCCTTTGACCCCAGCCTGGTCCCGGGTCCCCTTTCTATGTGGGCTGTTGCGGGGGGGAGCTGATGAGGCTGCAGTTCTGACTCTTTTCACCGGGCATTCCCTTCTGCCCCTGGCCCCCTCTGGGACTGCCGTCTTAGTGAAGGAGCAGCTTTGGTGCTTTATACAAACAGTTTCACTGGGGTATTAAAAATCCCCCCCCTTTTTTCTACAACCATTTGGAGCCCTTTACTAAAGATCCCTCTGCAGAACTCAGACATACTCCTCAACTTGCCCTATCTAGGGCCTGCACACCGGGGCTCCATATCATAAGCTGGGCCTGCTCATATTAGCATCACTGCGGCTCAACTCACCTCCCCACATACCTGCAACACATGCAAGTGCTATAGACAGCTGTAGTACCTTGCCACCTAGCAGGCCTCTCTCCCAGGTTTTGGCCTGCAAAGTTATATCCTCCTAAATTTTTCAGTCAAACCTGCATATACCCATTGCTGAACTTATGGACAGGGGGCATTGTCATATTAATGTGATCATTATGCTGCTGCGTCAGCTTCTGTTTCTCTGGTGCCCAGGCCCAGAGTGGAGTGTTTAAGTTTTCCTCTTTATTATGCATTCCTCACACACACACAACTAGCTGGAGATATTTGCTTAATTTAACCCGTCTATATCAGTATATCTCAGACTAGGACCTAAATCCTTTTACCCAGCCCACAGAGAACCACTCAGTTCTATATCTTTCTCTAGGTGGTAAGCTGTAGTCCCTTAACCCACATACTTGCTTCCCCCCCACCTAGAACATCATACTGGTTGGATTAGTTACATAAAGAACTACAGTGGTTTCCCACATCTGTATTTTCCCTTGCCTCCCCACCCTCTTCCTACTAACCCGACACTTAGGCCCTTACTCATCACATTAAAAGATAGCCTATTAGCTTTGGCCTTAGAGTATTTAACCCCCAACACCTCAAAAGAGGAGCTCTCCATCACTCATACCCAGTTATCTGCTGGGAACTTTGCTAACTAGAGTTGTACTAGACTTTGTAACTTTCTGCTGTGTACCCTTATTGCTCTGTGTATTTGTGATAACTCTGTGGGTCCCGCTGCACGGGACGGGCCGCATTGGTCCCCCTCGCGCCTCCACCGCTCCGGCCCAGCTTGTCTGGGTTGGTCATTTCCACCTCCCCTTTTCCCTTCCTTCTGGTCGTATCCCTCTCCCCGAGGTGCGTGGGGGCTCTTTGGAGCCGCCAACATCACTGAGGTGTAGAACTATGTACTAGGTGTCACTCCTTCTGAGGACAGTGCAGGCCCCGCTCTTACAATATACCATATTATGCTAATGTTTCATCCAGGTGTTGAAGTTTAACCCTTATTTTTTCTCTCTGAGATTATTCCAGGACTCTAACGACTTCTCTGTGGGTACGGGGTCAGGGTGGACCATACCTTCACCATTCAGACAAACTCCTTGGTCTCCTTTAAATACCAATCATGTCACATTCAGCTAGAAAAAACACTAAGTCCCAAGCGGCCTTGAAGCAGACTGTCCTAGATCATTTCTCCAAACCGAACAAGAAACCTTCCTCCATGAGCAAAGACATTAGCGACCCAGAGTCTCAAGATGAGGGTTCGCAATCGAGCTCCCAGTCTGTTGCGCACCTCAACCACTACATCACGGAAAGTACCCTCCAGAAACTCCTCGCAGCTCAGACTAAATCTATCACTGCTGAGATCCAGAGAAGCTCGGCTGAACTTAAAAAGGAAATTCAGGAAATAGGAGATAGGGTTGACTCTCTAGAGCGGCAACAAGACGACCTGGCCACTGATAACTCGAACCTCTTGGCCTATGCAGAAAATCTGGCCGAACAAATCTCCCAGCTAGAGCTGAAACTAGCTGATGTAGAAGACAGAGCTAGGAGAAACAATATAAGATTTAGGGGCATACCTGAGACGATAAATCCGGGTGGTCTACAGGAATTTCTCACTACCTTGTTCACCGCATACTTGGGCCCCCTGGAGGGCAACATGCATGCTATGGAGAGGGCCCACAGGGCTCTTCGGCCACGCTCCGTATCCTCCGATAGACCGAGAGACGTGGTCGTCTGCTTCCACCACTTTACCTTCAAAGACCGACTGATGCAGGCGGCATACAACAGACCTATTCTACCCGATAATCTCAAAGATATCCAGCTCCTACCTGACCTCTCCTCACATACCTTACAACAACGAAAGCTCTATGCTCCAATCACCACTCAGTTGAGGAAAGCAGGGATCAAATACAGATGGGGATTCCCCACTAAGCTGATTGTGACCAAGGACAATCAAACCCATACAGTTTCTTCACCCTCTATGGGAGGTACTCTACTTGCTAACTGGGGCCTTCAGGCTGCCCCCATCAACCAGCAGGACTCTCGCTCCAGATTGAGGGTTACAGCTCCTGAATGGTCTGTCAAAGAACAGAGACCAAAGAGGTCAAAACCGAATCCCCCTGACCACACCCTGAGGCCTCAAGCCTCACCCACCTGAGTCTGTCAATATACACCTCGACACCACTGTCAAGTTCATATACTGTGATTTGTCTCTATTTTCAATGTTTATTGTAACTAATTTAAGTTAGAGTTCAAACAGTTACGTATGGTTAATTAACTATTCTGTGTTTCCTTTACAGTTGAGCGGGGCTACTTGCACTAGTCCCTCTGTCTCTTAGTCAAGGTTAACTCCCCCCCAATTGCTGGTGCCCATTCTAGGGCCACACATAGGTGGACTATTTCCACTTGCTTCCCTTTATCCACTATCCCCCCCTCCCAACCTACCTCCGATTCTACCCTCCTTCCCCCCCCCTAAAGATTCCTAAATGACCTCCCTCCGACTCCTTACCCATAATGTCAGAGGCCTCAACACTGTGGGCAAGAGATGTCTCCTATCACGCTCTCTCCGTCACCACGGTGCAGACGTGGCATTCCTACAGGAGACCCATCTCCTGGCAGACTCCCCCCCCCCCCCCCACATCTCCAAAGACTTCCCAGTCTTTGAGGAAGCTTCTTTTACAAAGAAAGCCAGAGGAGTGGCCGTCTTAGTACACAAAAGAGTAGCTTACGAGCCCCTCTTTATTTTCAGAGACCCACAGGCCAGATATCTCATCCTTATTTGTAATCTGGATCATGTCACATATACCCTCGTCTCAGTCTATCTCCCAAACTCTCTCCAACCCAGATACCTCAGGAAGGTCCTTCTACACGTGGAGAAAGTCAAACAGAGCAGAGTTATTCTCGCCGGTGACCTAAACATGGTATGGGACGAAAAGATAGACAGGAAAACAGGATCCTCTAAGAGGCTCCTCTCTAACCATGACCCTACCAGTCGTAGGTTTCGGGAACTTATCTGTCAGTTCACATACTTCGTCTTTACATCCTATTGATAAAGATTTTACCCACTTCTCTCACCCTCACTCTACACACTCTAGACTTGATTACTTTTTCTGCCACCCCTCCGAACTGGACCTGGTCCGTTCAGTGAACATCCATCTCACCGCGTGGTCAGACCATGACCTCATTACACTAGACATAGACTCCAGTCATACGACTAAAACCAGAGCCCCTTGGAGGCTGCCACACCATCTCCTCTCAGATGTCCTGTTTAGGGAAGAGATCAGGAAGGAGATCTGCTTCACCCTCCAGACCAATGATACCCCAGGAATTAGTGATAATACTATATGGGGGGCATTCAAGGCTACTTTGCGAGGCCTTTTCATCCGTAGGCAGGCCCATCTTAGGAGACAGGCAGGCCTTTCCCTCTCACAAGCGCATAGCAGACTGCGGGTACTCGAGACCCAAAGACAGACCCCTGACTCGGGAACCCACAAAACTGAGGTGGAGGACCTCAGGCGGCATATTTGCCAATTAGAATTCCGTAAAACGCAATCCAATCTCCTTCGACTGAAACACCTCCTATACTCCAAGGGCAATAAAGCAGACTCTCTGCTAGCCAATAAAATCAGACAGCGTACAGGTGCCACTCGTATTCATGAAATTAAACAGGGTGGTCGTTCAGTCCGACTTCCTTCCCAAATTGGCCAACAGTTCCATCAGTTTTACTCTGAACTTTATAATATAGGCAATACAGAGGCGATAGGGAAAGCCCCCTCAGAAAATATAGATTCTTTTCTTCACTCCCTTGACCTCCCCACCCTAGATGACTCCCACAAAGAGTGCATCGACTCCCCAATTACTAGCCAAGAGGTTAAATCGGTTATCAAAAAACTAAAATCCCTTAAAGCCCCTGGACCTGATGGCTTCACGGCCATTTTCTATAAGACCTACCTAACGGAACTCGTCCCTATACTCACCAGATTTTTCAACAAGGCCATGTCCACACGGACATTTGACAGGGAATTCCTTGAGGCCTCCATTATTACCATCCCCAAACCCAATAAAGATCCTACCCTCTGTGCTAGCTACCGACCCATTTCACTCATCAATACTGACATTAAGATATACGCCAAAATATTGGCTAATCGGCTGGCAAAATTACTCCCAACACTGATAGACCCAGACCAGGTCGGTTTCATACCAGGGAGAGAAGGCCCTGATAACACCAGGAGGCTCCTTAACATACTTCTAGAGGCCAAGAGACTGAATAGACCACTTGCGGTGCTCTCTCTAGATGCCGAGAAAGCCTTTGACCGCGTCAGGTGGGAATACCTCTGGCGGGTCTTGGAGAGCTTCCAGTTCCCTACGCGTGTTATTCTAGCAATTAAGGCTTTATATTCCTCCCCAGTGGCTTCAGTAAGAGGACTGGGATTTGACCCCACTCCCTTTCCCTATCTCTAATGGCACCCGTCAAGGTTGCCCCCTTTCCCCGATTTTATTCGCACTGGCCATGGAACCTCTGGCTGCAGCCATCAGGACAGATAACGAGATCTCTGGAATTATTCTCCACGGCACGGTCCATAAGGTAGCCTTGTTTGCAGATGATACTACCTTATTCTTTTCCAGACCCTAACGAGAGATACCGAGACTCTTGTCCCTTCTAGAGACATTTGGCTCCCTGTCGTACTATAAATTAAATCGCTCGAAATCCGAATTATTCACCTCTGGGTTACCTGAGGAGATCTCCAAGACCCTTTGTAAAGAATATAAATTTACTCCCAGCCATAAGTATGTATCCCACCTTGGGGTTAAATTATCCGACTCTCTCCCCCAAATTCTTGAAGATAATCTCAAACCACTTCTGACCGAACTGAGGCCCCTGCCCACCCGTTGGAACTTCAAATGTGTATCCTGGTTAGGACGCATAACAGCTCTAAAAATGAGCTATCTCCCTAAACTCACATATGCCCTTCGTTGCCTACCAATAAGAGTTCCCAGAACCCTTTTAGTTCAGTTCCAGAGCGCCTGCACCAAATACATTTGGCAGGGTAAACCCCCTAGAGTTGCTCATAATGTCCTACAATACCCCAAAGTACACGGCGGAGTTGCTTCCCCCTCTATCTTTAGGTATGCGGATGCCACTATGCTCACTCATATCTCTCAATGGGGCGTCAAGGAATCGGACAGCAAATGGAGATCTATTGAGCAAGCCTCCCTACCATATAACCTTACGTTGAGGGACCTAATATGGACACCATCCCATTGCAGAAGGAACCTAGGTGCCTCTAACCTGATTATCAAGGAATGCCTGGCTGCCTGGGACCGCCTAAGGCATAACCCCAAGGTAGCCCCCCACCCTTCCCCAATTACCTCTGTAACTGGTCTCCTGTCCGGTTTACCGGACTCCCACCCGAACGCTTGGGCCCGGCTGGGTATTACGAAGGTGGGAGACCTTTGGTCAACCCCGCCACATACAACTTTCACCCCCTACACCCAACTCACCATAACTCCATCTACCCCTTTGTTCATGAAATTTGAACACTCTAGAGTTACTGGCTTCTTATCTTATACTTATATTTGACGTACGATTGTCTCGTACAGCTGTTGTATCTATTCCACCTTTATTATAACAAAAATCAATTAAAAAAAAAAAAAAACTATCTCTGACCTTGCTCTGAACAAAACTCCTGGGCCAGATGGGCTACCCAATGAGTTATACAAAATGTTATCTCCTGATCAACCCATCTTTGTAAATATTATAATTCTATCTATATAAACGGAGAAGAGATGACAAAACTTTTTACATCTTCCTATACAACCCTAATACTTAAAAGTGGAAAAGATCCAACTTTAAGGGAGTCATATAGACCAATTGCCCTATTAAATTCTGATTACAAGATCTTTACATCAATTATTGCTCAAAGGTTACAAAAAATACTAGGTGATATCATCCATAAAGTTCAAGCCGGGTTCTTAAATGCTCGAAATTCTGCAGCAAAAATTAGAGAGATTTTGGTAACATCAGAATATCTTTTTAATAATAGGGAGGAGGGGAGAAGAGGGGGAAGGACCCCACCAGATTTAGCGGTCATCTCGGTTGATGCCGAGAAGGCCTTTGATTCTGTTCACTATGATCATCTTTTTACTTCCTTAGTGGAGTTTGGGTTCACAGGAAGTTTTCTTGACTTCATTAAAAACCTATATAAACAGCCTTATACAAGGCTAATCGTAAACAACTTGCTGTCGTCCCAGATTGTACTGGGTAGGGGGACCCGTCAGGGCTGCCCCCTCTCTCCTCTTCTCTTCAACATCTGCATTGAACCTTTGGCAACTGCGATTAGGCAACAACTAGAAGGTATTAAAATAGAGGATTACGAAATAAAGCTAGCCCTGTATGCAGATGACATTCTTATATACTTATCAAATAGTAAAAAAAAATCTTCCTAAACTACTACAAATTATTGATCAATTTGGGTCCTTTTCGGGATATAAAGTAAATACTACGAAGTCAGAATTACTCTGGCTTAGGAAAAACAACTCCTCTCCCAGTATTATCCCCTTTTGATTAGTTAAAGACTCATTTAAATATTTGGGTATCAACATCCCGAGTGATCCTAAAGATCTTTATAAGCTTAACATCTCACCAATTATATTAATATTCAGGGAAAAGCTCAGAAACTGGGAGAGTTTGCCACTTTCTATTTCTGGACGGATAGCGCTTTTCAAGATGGTCCTCTTTCCAAAGTTGCTATATGTTCTACAGAACACGGCGATAATGCTTCTAGAAAAGGACATACGAGTAATAGCCTACTCAGGAGGTTCATCTGGCAAAAAGCCAGACCCAGAATCTCCTTGATCAAATTGTCATCTCCTAAAGCCTGTGGAGGCTTTGCATTGCCAGATATAAGGTTATATAATCTGGCGTTCCTAGCGCGAATTGCGGCGGATTGGATCTTCTCTAAAGACTATGTCTTGCATAATAAATTGGAAGAGAAAATTTGTTATCCATACACACCTATAGCTCTTTTACACTGTGAACTTAAAGAGTGGCCAGTTAATATTAGAGCACTTAAAATGTTCTCAAACCCTTTGAGGGCCTGGAGGAGAATAGGAAAGATTATGGATTTAAATTGTCAGATATCTCAATATTTACCCTTAATAGGTAATCCTAAATTTCAGGCAGGCCTAGACTCAGCGGTGTTTAAACATTGGCACGTATCTGGATTAAACAGACTTATAAAATTTGTGGATCAAGAGAGAAAGTGTATTATAGCATTTGATGAACTTAAAAATAACTTTAACCTCTCAAACAAGGACTTTTTCGCTTATCTACAGGCAAGGCACTATATTATAGATACTATGAGATGAGCTAACTGGCGATGCGACTTGGGTAGTCTGGAGAGCTGGCTGACTCTTGTAAGGAATGGGTTAATGTCGATTACCCCATGTTACCATCTACTGGGTGAAGGCAAAGGGGAACATCTCCTTGGAAAACTAACCCAAGATTGGAACTTAGTCCTGCTACAGGATCACATTGACAGCCAATTTATAAAAACCTCCATTTGTAGGGTATCCCAGGCCACAATCTCAGCTACCTGGAGAGAGGCTCATCTAAAACTTTTACATAGATATTACTATACCCCTGAGAAAGCATTTAAGTTAAATGTTTGATAAATGTTCTATGGAGGCCGCAGACCCTGAGACACATGATCTGGGACTGTCCATTGATCAGACAGTGCTGGTTTAAAGTTGAATTCTGGGCAAAAACGTCACTTAGAATTTCCCCTCTGGGTCTCTCACTGATTCAGGTTATATTCTGTTTAAATAACCCAGAAGAACATAGGCCCAATGGAAAGTTAATTACTATAATTATCTTGGCAGTTAGGTATTTAATCTTCAAGAAGTGGAAGTCAAGAAACTTACCAACAGTACCAGATATTCAATCTTTCTTTAAAAAGTGGGCACCATTTATCAAATCCCTTACACCGCCAGAAATTGATCAAATAATATTTCCTTTTCAAAATTCAGAATTGGTACTTTTGGGAATATGGTAAAAGCAAGGCATATTTTAATTTTTCTCCCTTTTCTTTGTACGGTGTGGGAGAATTCTCTCTATATAAACATACAATTTTTTATTATTTTTTTCTCTTCTTTCTTTTCTCCTCCCGCAGGATCAACCTTGAGTAGGTTGATATTACAGCAGCTCAGGGAGTATTTAGGATTGAGACTTGAAATCCATTGGGGTTTCTGTGGTTTACACAATATAAGCGATATACTCCAATTTTCATGTATTGACGTTATCCGTTTAAAGAAGAAAGGGGTGGGGGAAGAGGGAAGGATTGTTTTTGATTCTATTTCTGGTCATTGCTCTCGATGTTTGTCCTGCTTGGGGGGAGGGGAGGGATAGAGGGGAAAAAACGGGGATAAAAAGCATATTCCAACAGGGAAATTATAACCACTAAGGAATGACAGAATGGAATTCCATTTATAATAATCTGTGAACTGCTTACTGATTTTTTCTTTGTCTTGAAATTACATGAAAATGTACAAACCTGTTGGAATTAATAAAGATGATTTAAAAAAAAATTGCATGCTCTATCTGAATCACAAAAGAAAAAAGTTGTGTTCAGTGTCCCTTTAAAGTGCCTAAACAAGTTTGAGTGTCCCCTCTTTCAAGATGGAGACAATACGGTCAATTATTCCTCTGGTTCAAGAAGGACAGTTTATGACCACCATAGATCTGAAGGATGCATACCTTCACATTCCGATACACAGGGAACATTTTCAGTTCCTGAGGTTTGCTTTTCTGGACCAGCACTTCCAGTTCATAGCTCTTCCGTTTGGCCTAGCTACTGCTCCAAGGATATTTACGAAGGCTCTGGGGGCTCTTCTAGCCATTGCCAGAACAGAAGGTATTGCAGTAGCACCTTACCTGGACTGTATCTTGGTACAGGCACCATCTTTTCGTCTAGCGGGAGACCACTCAGAATCCCTTCTCAGTCTTCTTCAATCACATGGATGGAAGATAAACTTGGTATTTTGGTACTCCAAATACCAGGGTAAATTTCTTGGGGACAATAGACTTAATTTCCATGAGACGAATCAGAGACGATGCAAGCTAACTTCTGCATGTCTTGCCCTCCAGGCCTCCTTGAGACCCTCAGTGGCCCAGTGTATGGAGGTGATTGGACTCAAGGTGTCCTGTATGGACATCATTCCCTTTGCCAGATTCCATCTCAGACCCTTACAACTATGCATGCTGAGACAATGGAACAGTGACCATTCAGATCTTTCTCAACAAATTGTGTTGGACAACCTGTCGAGAGACTCGTTCTCTTGGTGGCTCTGTCCAGATCATCTTTCTTAAGGCACGTGCTTCTTGAGACCATCCTGGGAGATTGTGACTACGGATGCAAGCCTTTCCGGCTGGGGAGCTGTTTGGGGTGCCAAGAAGGCACAAGGGCTGTGGACCGATCAATATATTGGAACTCCGGACAATCTTCAATGCTCTGAAGGCTTGGCCCCTTCTGGGTTTGTCCCAGTTTCAGATTCCAATCAGACAATATAACTTCAGTTGCCTACATCAACCATTAGGGGGGAACGAGAAGTTCCTTGGCGATGAACCTAGAGTGGGTGGAGACTGACAGCTGTACGCTGTCAGCAATCCACATTCTGGGTGTGGACAACTGGGAAGCGGACTTTCTCAGCAGGCAATCCTTTCACCCAGGGGAATGGTCTCTCCACCCGAGGTGTTTGCAGTGATATGCAGCAAGTGGGGGACGCCGGAGATAGATCTCATGTCATCCCGCCTCAATACCAAGCTACCCAGGTACGGGTCGAGGGATCCTCAGGCGGAACTGATAGATGCCCTATCCGTACCATGGAGGTTCAGACTCCTATATCTTTTTCCTCCGTTACCGCTTCTCCCTCTTGTGCTGGCTCACATTAAGCAGGAGCGAGCATCAGTGATTCTGATTGCTCCATCGTGGCCACGAAGGACGTGGTTTGCGGATCTAGTAGGGATGTCCTCAGTGGAGGTTACCTTGTCACAGAGATCTGCTGATACATGGTCCCTTCGTACATCAAAATCTAGATTCTCTGGGGGCGGAGCCAACAGCCGAGCAGGGAAGACGTGCTTCAGAGAGCTCCTGCAAAGATTTAATTTAAAATACAGGCAAATTGCAATCTATCCTCTGTAATTTGCCCCAATCCTAATAGTGAACAAGCAGGACTGTTCTTGCACTGTTAGTAAATCGTTTTACTTTTTCCTCAAACCAGTTATTCATCCTATTTATCTTTGCTGAGAAATCCCTGGGCCTTTGCGGCCTACTAAAACTATGGCGTCAGATATGGAGGTGGGCTCTGCAGCTATTTACGAGGCACTATGGCAGCTTAATTTACAACTTGATGCTGGCTATGAAGACCTATCAGCCTGTCTAAGGTTCATTATGGAACAGCAAGAGATCCCGTTGCAAGTCGGAAGAGATAGTACAAGCCTCCTGACTGGCAAAGAGCAACACCTTCCACAAGAACAACCGATAAGTGAGATGGCGGGAGAACTTTTTGCTAGATCAACCTACATCTTGGAGAGATCCGCGCTACCGCATGATAGCTATGGAATGGAGGCTAAAAGAACTGTACATGCTCAAAACAAGGGTGGCGCACTGGCGCAATTGGCAGGGGACTTATGCTCTCAAGGAGAGTATGTGTATTCACAAGAACGCACCATCCTTTACACATCCTGTGACACTGTGCCTATGGAACTGTTTGCAGGGTCACTTATTACACCGCACTCGGCGGAAATGAGCAGAGAGATGGAGGTTAGTGCTGCAGTTGTCGGGGAGGGCGGCGGAGCTTCGCTATACAACGCTGACAGCTCGCAATGCTTCATTGTAGTGCTGTGGTCACAGAGAAGCTTTACTCCATCCGTTAGACAGAGGCTTTTGCCTATGGATGATCTGAATGACCAACAGATACGGTGCAATAGGGGCTCAGACCCCATCACACATAAGGATTTTATTGGATCCTGCTATCTACAGACCCAATCTGTCAAACCTCACGCTGTTAACTGCATTCTATAGAGTTTTACGCTACAACCTGAATTGGACTTACCCTCAAATCGCTTTACAAAGGCTGGAGTGGGGTGAATATGGCTAGTGTCACAGAAGCCTCAGCCATCCGCTCCAACATCAGGCTTCCTCTCAGCTGTGACTCTTAAATGTTATGAGAGCCATTTGCAGCAGACTCTGCACTGATCCTAAGTGCCTTCTGACGTTTGGCCATAATAATCTACATCTGAATCCCCTCCTGATAGAATAAATCTTAGGCTACTCTTGACGACTGCTCCCATTTGCATAACACCAGGAGTACCTGTCTGATATTCTGCTCGAAAAATTAGGTTGAAATAGGATATATTTGTGCCCATAATAGATTTTAACATATATGGGATAGGTTTAGTATATGTTTAGCTCACAGGAATGGGATTCAGGTACATGCCACTTATTGTTTGCTGATAATTATTATACTGTATGCCTGAACTGTTCTTTCACCAGCTATTTGTTTCATGCACCCTCAATAGCTTGTTACATGCTCCCCTAAGCAAAGATACCCTAGCTGTCTCATAAATAATATACCTGAGATAATATGTAGTAGATCTAAATTGTGAGATGTAAAATGTTGACATAATATAAATAATATATATCTTCACAGCTTTCTTTTCACCAAATCTCCATAATTTGATCTTGCACAAAAGAGCAACCATTGCTCATTCAGCCTGATAAGCGGGTCTCAGTAGCTCATTTACCATGTTACTTGCAGACAGCTTTAGTGTACAAGGCACACGTTAATTAGGGTATATTTATGCCCACAATTGCTGTTTACACATATGGGTCAGTTTGCTATGTATGTTTTAGTGAATACTGCTTATTATACTATTTTTTTTTTTTATATATATTTCTACTTATAGGTCTATAGGTTAAAAGTAGGATGCTTCCATTAGAATAACCTGAGGGAATACTAAGGTGACTATATTATTATATAAATATGTGTATCCTAGTTCTGTGCTACACGACACCACATAAGTCTTGGCATATGCCAATAACTCCTGCTTATACAGGGCTCCATGCTGAGGTTTTATGTGTTTGACTATTTTATTATTGCTTACTACCAGGTTACGATAGCAGACACTTGCCCTTGCAAAGTTTGCAATATTCTATCTGGAGAAAGATGAACCTTTTTGGATATCCACTAGCTTAGGCTATTCTTCACATAGGATACGTCACCTGCTGCACTACCTATGATCACATATTTACTATGGGTTCCATCAGGTGACACCCTAAACCTAAATACTAATAGTTGATATTAGATAGGTCCACAGCCCTCTCCTGCCGCAGGCTTACTAGCTGGGAAGGGATAACTATGCATATACAACATCTCTAGCTAACACCTAACTAGAAGCACACAGAGGGTCTACCCATACACTCCCTACCTATATTCCCTGCAATATCCAATTTTATTAATAAGCCTACACTAGAGGTGCAATATATCTTTCTGCATATCTTGATAGGAGAGGGGTTAGTTTTGCCTGTCCAGTTTATATCGCTTTTATGCCTGAGGCCTTGAACTGTTAAGAAAATAGTGTAGCAGAGCATTGTTTTTTGTGTGTCTAGCTCTTTCTCTCAATTAGTCAACTTTCCTGAATGAACGTCACCAGACACATAATAACAGGCCTAACATATTACTCACTTAGTGCGATTACAACTAATCCTATTAAGGTCTAACTCAGAGAAGTTTGTGCATGGTGCTATCTTGCTACAATTAGTACTATTATATACTACTGTTAAAGGGATCCTATAAATTGCCTTACCTCCTTGCAGGTTATGTTGTGTCCTACATATATAATGTGTTTATTGTATGTTCAAATGTACCTCATCATTACTAAACTGTTTACTATCTTCTCAAATGTTATATGGAGATGTATATTTTCTATCATGCTCCACCTCTGCTAGTGGGCAAGTTTGATACGCAGTGTTTGGATAAGTTCATATATCGCCTGTTTCGTTACTCTTTGGATCAATCCTGAACACCTGGATCAATCCTGAACACCTATGTGAGTTGACATTATCGTGACATGTATACATCTCTTTATAGTTTATGCTTGTAATGTTTAGGTCTCCCTGAATGGCTCAGCAGAGTGGCCTTTGACCCCTATTTAGTTACTCCATTTTGTGTTAAGAAGTTACTTTACCCCACTATCTACTCCTAAGTAGACTAACCTTCCAAAGCATATCTCATTTGGCTTTTTAGTAGCCCAGCTACAAAACCTACGGTCTCTACGATCGGGCACTTATGAGTCCACACCAGGTACCATATGCTACTTACATTTATATATGGCTCTGTCCCCCCACCCCTTTCCCTATGCGTATAGCGGTGCTTACCCGCTGAATATCCCCCTCCCCCCTATATATCTCGGCCCAAGAGTGGCTGATATTTATGTTAACCTTCCACAGGCTGATATTTTGGTCTTAGGTAAAATATTATTAGAATGTGGAGTTCATACGCTGACAATATAATATAAAATGAAGTTTTATTCCATCTCGCCTAAGATACTGTCTATCTTCAAAACCAGATTTGAAATGTATTTTCTCTTGCTGTGTGTGCATATTGCTTTCTCAATAATGCCTATGTATAGACAATGTATTAATCTCTTTGTTGTAACTTTGGCCTTAGGGCGAGTTCTTGTTGTGATGATATATGTCTTAACTTCAATAAAAAAATAATTTTCAAAAAAAAATCTAGATTCTCTGAGGCTGACTGCATGGTGATGAACGTTTAGTCTTAGCCAAGAGAGGGTTTTCCGAGAATGTTATTGACACTCTGATTCAAGCTCGTAAACCAATTACTCGTCGTATCTATCCTAAAGTGTGGAGGACTTACTTGTACTGGTGTGAAGTGCGTGGCTTTTCCTGACATAAGGTTGCCAGAGTTTTATCTTTTCTCCAGTATAGACTGGAGAAGGGTTTATCTGCTAGTTCCCTAAAGCGATAGATATCAGCCTTGTCGGTGTTTCTGCACACAAGATTGGCCGAGTGCAGTCCTTTGTTAAGGCATTGGTCCCTATTTATCAAAGGTGTTGCGGACCTGATCGGGTCCGCAACACCTCGCTAAATGCGGAGAGCAATACGCTCTCTGTATTTAACATTGCACCAGCAGCTCACAAGAGCTGCTGGTGCAACGCCGCCCCCTGCTGACTCGCGGCCAGAGGGGGGTGTCAATCAACTCGATCGGGATGATTTCCAGCGATTCCTGTCCGCCTGCTCAGAGCAGCCGGACAGGGTTATGGAGCAGCGGTCTTCAGACTCGCCAGAAACAGGGGCCCACAAGCTCCATTTGGAGCTTGATAAATGGGCCCCTTTGACTAGGATCAGACCTGTGTTTAGATCTGGGGCTCCGCCTTGGAGCCTCAATCTTGTTCTTCGTGTTTTACAGCAGGCTCCGTTTGAGCCAATGCATACTGTTGACATTAAATTGTTATCTTGGAAGGTTTTTTTTTTTTTTGGTTTTTTTTGGCTATTGCCGCTGCAAGCAGAGTTTAAGATTTCTGCTTTGCAATGTGACCTACCCTTACCCGTTTTTTCATGCCAATAAGGCAGTTTTACGTACTAAGTTTGTTTTCCTTCCTAAGATGTGCTGTCAGATCGCAACATTAATCAAGAGATTGTTGTTCCTTCCTAGTGTCCCAATCTTTCTTCGGCAAAGGAGCGTCTTCGTCACAATCTAGATGTGGTTCATGCCTTGAAGTGCTACCTTCAGGCTACTAGGAGTTCAGGCAATCTTCATCTTTGTTTGTCATCTATGCGGGTAAACGTAGGGGCCAGAAGGTCAATACGTCTTCCCTGTCTTTCTGGTTGAGAAGTGTCATCCGCCTAGCTTATGAGACGGGGGACAACAGCCTCCTGAGACAATGACGGCTCATTCCACTAGAGCAGTGGCTTTCTCCTGGGCTTTTAAGAACGAAGCCTCTATGGATCAAATTTGTAAGGCGGCTACCTGATCCTCCTTACACACTTTTTCTAAATTTTACAAGTTTGATGTGTCTGCTTCGGCTGAAGCAGCTTTCGGGAGAAACGTTTTGCAGGCTGTAGTGCCCTCAGAATAGGGTCCACCTCTCTTTTGTTCCCTCCTGTTATTCATTTAGTGTCCTCTGGGCTTTGGTATAGTTTTCCCAACAGTAAGGAATGAAGTCGTGGACTCTCCCTGCCTTATTGAAGAAAAACATAATTTATGCTTACCAGATAAATTCCTTTCCTTCCTGGCAGGGAGAGTCCACGACCCGCCCATAATTTATTTGTGTTGGGCGGTTCCCTTTTTGAATTATTTCTTCTGGCACCTTTATACCCTGATGTTTCTCCTACTTTTCCTTGTTCCCTCAGCAGAATGACTGGGGGGATAGGGGAAGTGGGAGGGATATTTAAGCCTTTGGCTGGGGTGTCTTTGCCTCCTCTTGGTTGCCAGGTGTTGTATTCCCAACAGTAAGGAATGAATTAGTGGACTCTCCTTGCCAGGAAGGAAAGGAATTTATCTTGTAAGCATAAATTTTGTTTTTCTTCAGTGATGTGATATATAAGAGTATAAAGTAAAAAGGAGGATCTCTCTCCCTTTCTCTAGTAATAATTGAGCCAAGTAAAAGGGATCAGATAGATATGTCAAAATTATCAATTTAGCGGTGTAACCAAGAATCCCAGATGTTCCAGTAGGTTTCCATTTAATCTATTGAATTATAGAAGTGGTTTTCCATTGTGGCCATATGATCTACCAAAGACCATACCTTATCTAATTGTGGGGACTCCGGCCTTTTCCAAGCTCGTGCGATACATAATTTTGTAGCGGTTAAAATATATATCATCAGTCTCCTTGACGAGTAAGGGACCCCATATGTAGCAGAGCATATGAGGGCGATAGAGTTGAAATAAGGTTGAGAGAGTCTATGAGGGATGTTTCCTCCTGCCATAGAGTAGCTAGTTTCGGTCAGTCTTGCCATATATGGAGGTCTGACCCTATTTCACTGCATAGTCACCAGCAGTGGGGTAAGGTCATCGGGAACATTTTGGCTAGTCTCATTGGTGTTCTATGCCATTTCAGCAATAGTTTGAGAGAGACTTCTAATATTGTAACACAATGTAGAGTTTTCTTGGTCAGGAGTATAGTCTTTTTAAATTCTTGGCCAGTGACTACTCTTCCCAATTATCTACTCCACGCTTTAAGTTGCCAGGGTAACCCTCTAGTGAGATCTGATAGAATTATAATGAACTGTAAGACGTTTATATAATTTGGAACCACCGTACCATCTATTTTCCCATGCAGAATTATCTCTAAGGGAGTGTCTGGGAAATCCCTAGGCTTGTATGAAACTTAGAACTCAAACATTCAAATATCTTTATCTTTCCAACTATTTATATGCATATTAGTGAAAAAACAATATGAGGGGAAACACTCAAGATGTATTAGACTACAGAAAATGACAAACAATATGGGTGAGCGCTAAATGAAAAGCAGATTGAGATAAGGACTATAATAAAGAAATAAAGATGTGATAAACCCAAAGAGGGTAATAAAAACTACTACTGTGAAAATGTTAAATTAATACACTTTAATAAAAAAACACGTTGATATACAACCATAAACCCATAAATATACCTTGCAAGGTTTATTGCTAAACATGTAAGACCAAGGAGATAAGGCAATGCGTGTGGTGATGTGAGGAAAATACGCCAAAATGGTTCTGGGTCACGTGACCAGGTGTATAGTTATCTGATTGGTTGGCAATGATTGCTCAGTAATCCAAGGCGTGGGATAGGTCTGGAAGGTGATGTCTGTTAATTTGACTCAATACAAGGTGGGGGATTGGTGGAGAGGCAACTGTGTACAAACTGTATGATGATTGACAAGTTTTTGTCAACCTAAAATCTATCTTCCTTTTCACTAAGCCCACTACCCGCTAAGCTGAACTTTGACTCTACAGAGTTTTCCTGGGTTTGTGATATAGATATTTTTCTGAAACTATTTCATGTACCAAGAGCAAGTAAAGCCGACATTGAACCTATTACCAACTTTAGTTTGTACACAGTTGCCTCTCCACCAATCCCACACCTTGGATTGAGTCAAATAAACAGACATCATCATCCAGGCCTATCCTACGTCTTGGATTATGGAGCAATCATTGCCAATTAATCACGCAACTATACACCTGGTCACGTGACCCGGAACCATCTTGGCGTGTTTTCCTCACATCGCCACACGCATTGGCTTATTTGTTTACCAGCCTACTAGTTGTAACAGACGGAACTCTCCGGCTTTATTATTATTATTATCCGTTATTTGTAGAGCGCCAACAGATTCTGCAGCGCTACAAGTTCTATAAGGTCCAGTTAACCTTAACAGAATCCTCTCTTCACACGTCGGCAATGACTAATCCGGCTTCCTCCAATCACAGCATGGCCTCAGGCAATGACTACCCTGGGGGAAAGCCTTGATTGGAGGAAGCCGGATTAGTCATTGCTGACATGTGTAGAGAGGATTTCCAGGAGGGGGAAGCTGCTCTGGCTGTGAAAAGAAAAAAAAGGTAAGTTTTAAATCAAAACGGCTGCTTTGTAAACTTTGATGATTTGAAGTTCAGAGCTATTGCATTGTCTTGTTATCTTGCATTTGTTGATTATGCAAATCTACTGTGTTGACTGGTTCTTTAAGAAACTTAAAGATAAAGAAGATTTTGATTTTACAGACTGTTAAGGTAATTTCAGGTTCAATCTTGATAAATTACACCACCCACGTTCTGCAGAATGGTGTCCAACCATTGACATTGCAAAGTGTATAGACTACCAACTTTGGAAACCCCTAAAGAAACAAACTCGCAACAAAATGTGAGCAGAGTGCCCTCGTCCTTTACTACATAAAAATGCCTTTGTCACCCCAGAGGTGGACCCAAAAATGTTAGTTATTTGGCGCTCCAGTCTATAAAATTAAAAAATGTATGGACAGATCATGTAAAGATCAGTTATTGGACACTGTAGGCCCCATCACTAAATTGTTTGAAATGTCCGAGCAGGTAGTAGCAGACAATGCTCTTTTTAGCCCTTATATAGTACGTGAATGGGTTCAAAGGCTACTTTGTTTTGGGAGAAACACTAAAACAGCGATGTCTTTAGAAAGACGTCATAATATATTACGCAAAATACAACCTAACGTTTCTGATTTTGCTTCAAATGAACTGGCCTCAGACAATAACGGTCTCCTTTTTGGTGACTCTTTCCTTAAAGATTTAAACCAGTATGTAAATACTTTTTCCAATTTAAATAAAGTAAAAGCTTCTGTTAAGACAATTTTTTACCCTCACTAGAATTTCCCTGACAGGGCCGGGAAAGGTCGAGGCCACTTTCCCGGCCACCATGCCTACTTGTCCAGGTCTCAATATTATCAATTCCAGCAAAATCAGTGCCCATATCAGTTCCAAAGAACGTTTCAAGAATCCTTAATATCCACCTTTTTCCTTCCCGAGCCCATCCATTGAACCAATGAGGTGCAAGAGGTAGACCCAGATCACGTCGTCCTTTCTTTTCCCTGTTCTTTCTTCCACATTAAAAATTGGTGGCAAACTGGCTCTATTCGCTCAAAATTGGTCTTCAGTTATTTAATTTGACCAAATTACTCAAACCAGTGGTTTCATGGCTGAAACTTTATGGCATTCGTCTAATAATTTATTTGGACGACATTCTAATTATGGATCAGATTTTTATCTCCATTCAGAATCACTTACCACAATAACCAGGTTAGAGTCCCTAGGCTTCGTTGTCAACAAACAGAAATCTGTCCTTTCTCCTACCAGTCTTCCTTCAGAAAATGAAGAACATCAGAGAATTAATTTCCAAAACCCTCTCCAAAGATTCTGTCCCTATCAGAACTATAGCCAGAATACTATCATCCTCTATTCAGGCTATTTTTCCCACCCCTCTCCATTAACGCAGACTACAGAGATTAAAGATCTCTCATTTGAGGAAAGGTTTCTCTTATTCTCATCCTATCTCGTTATCTCCAGAAACCAAGGAGGAACTTTCTTGGTGGCTTTCCCATTTGGAAGCCTGATATGGGAGAGCTATCTTTGGCAAAGCACCAGATCTAGTCATAGAATCAGACGCCAATCTTCGGGTTGGGGAGCTTGTTGCAGTCCCTCCATCACAGGAGGTAAATGGACTCTGGAAGAGAAGTTTTCACATCAATTGTTTGGAACTTTTGGCGGGTTTCTTTGCGGTCAAGAGTTTTGTCAAACTTTCTAATCCTGTTTTCATTCTTCTGCGTATGGACAATATTTTGGCAGTTCAGTATCTAAATCGACTAGGAGGCACGAAATCCAGAAACCTTTTCAACATTACCAAGGAGTTCATTCATCTCTGCCTAGACAGGAACATCTCCATCAAAGCAGAATATATTCCAGGTCAATTAAATTTTGCAGCATATTGGGGATCTCACCATTTATCAGAATCTAGCAACTGGAGGTTGGACAGGAATCTTTTTCTTTCTCTTCAATCCCACAGAGGTCCTTTTCTATTAGATCTCTTTGCATCCCGACTCAACTTCTAAATTCGTCCCGGTTGGTGCCCGGATGCGGCAGCGATAGATGCTTTCCTTCATCCTTGGCCGCTTCAGGGAGCATACGCTTTTCCCCCCTTCTCCATGATTCTGAGGACAATTTACATTTTTGGCAGGGATCTTTTATCTTTAACGATAGTGACCCCCTTTGGCCAGCCCAGACTTGGTACCCCTCCTAACTGGAAATGTCCATCAAAATTCCAATCCTCTTTTCTCTTCTTCCTCATCTCCTCACAGATCCAGACGGCAATTTTCACAGTCTAGTTCTTTAAGGGTTTCTCTGACTACTGGCATGGACAATATCAGGGGACCCTGGACTCTCCAAGTACTTTCAAAATGAGCTAGACCGCTCATGCGAGATTCCTGTGCCCCAGTAATGCTACTTTTCCCGCATGGTCTTTTTTTTTTTCCCCTTTTTCCAGATGGTCTTGCTGGTGCTTACGGAGAGACCTGGATCCCTTTTCTTCAGATTTTAGCGACATTATTAATTATCTGTCTCATCTTTTTGACTCAGGTCTAGCTTATAGATCCATTAATCTTTCTCGTTCTGCCATATCAGCCAGACATAATCTAATTGATAACCTTTCTATAGGCAAACACCCTTTAGTATGTAGATTGCTCAAAGCCATTAGATTAAAATGTCCCCCTATCCCGAATCATGAATTTTTCTGGGATGTAGATCTTATTTTCTCTCTCTTCAAATCTTGGCCTGATAATGCTTCTATATCCATCAAACAGCTTTCTGCCAAATGTGCTAATCTTCTTTGTTTAATATCTTTTCGTAGAGTTTCAGACGTTAAAGCCTTAGACTGTGACGTTAAATGCTTCCCTCCTAAAGAAGTTACTTTATTTCCTCTCTCGCATTACTAAGACTCTTCTATTTTCTATCTTTATCTTCTTTCCAAACCTTCCCTTTGTGTAGTTAAATATTTAAAAGTTTATTAATCCAGGGGCGGAGTCTGGCCATGCAAGGACATGGCTGTACAGTGCTGAAACTCTGGGCAATTTTTCCCCAACGCCTTACTAAAAGGGATCATAGTGCCTAAAAAAAGCTAACATAAAGATAGCTCAACATGCCTGGAACCTGAGGGGCAACTTTTTTAAAAAAAATGGAAGTAAATATCCGAAGCATCACACAATCTGTTAGCTGATTCTGAATAAATTTTCACTGAAACACGCAACACGGCCTACTTGCACTTACAGCCTTCTGAAAAATGGCTCTCCACCAGATAGAAGTTGTTAAACGGGCAATCAAGCATAACGAGCCTAAGAAAAGACATACCACAAAGGAGAGAACAATGACCTAGCAAGGTAAAACAGACTCTCTATAAATATGCATACACGCCAGGAATGGGGGCCCAGCACTTTTATTACACCTTAACTTAAGAACCGAGTAGGGGACACACAAAAGTTGGAAATCAATACAAATGTGAAGCTCTTGACCAGAGATGACTATATAATAAGACATAAGCCTACATCACTACCGAACATAAAGGAAGCTATAAAATAAGTTGCAGTTAGCATGAGGACTACTTTTAAAAGCGGGGACACTTGTTTCATACAAACAGAGACTTGAAAAACACCTCTGAATAAGAGATATAAACAAGACAGAAGCGCTGAGATAAGCAGCGGACAAAGCATTAATTAGCATTGGTCAATGCCTGAACTCTAACCAATCTTTACTAATGACCTGGAAATTGATCCATATCTCTCCTTTGCAGTAACTAACATTACACATATTGTAAAGCTGGAATCAATTTTAAACCTTCACAATAAAACGCTGTTTGTTCAACTTAGCACGCAACTACATATCACTGTTCCCACTAAATCTGCTAACAGCTGCTAACATCAGAACCTCACAATGACGTCTAGGAAATCTACTAATAATGGAAAATCCACTGTCAACCCTTCCTCAGTAACCTCATTTTTCATTCCATAAGAATTGAATAAAACTAGGTCGTCAGACACACCTCAGGAAGACACACAAGCCCCTCATCAACTTCATGAGAACCTAACCATGCAACAATTATCTCTTTTGCAAACAGCAATAGAGAAACTACACAGATCTGAAACAATTTAAACAAGCCTCTCTACAGTCAAAAAAGAAATAAATATACTGGGCTCCAGAATAGAATAGCTGGAAACCAGCCCAGATTCTATCTCTACATTAATCTCTACAGCTGAATCTGGTCTCTCACAACATGCATCCATGATATGCTCCTTACAAGAGAAAGTTGAAGATCTTGAGAATAGGGGGAGAAGGAACAACTTGAGAATGAGGCATACCTGAAGATATTACAACAGAAAATCTCCACCCTTATCTTCTACAACTGTTTAATACCATCACCAATTCTACAACATTCACAGACTTGGCAATAGAAAGAGCTCACTGAGCTTTAAGACCACATCCTAAACCAACAGCCCCACCCAGGGATGTCATAGTTAAATTACTTCACTTTAAGGACAGATAATCTATCCGGAATGCAGCAAGATCTATGCATCCCTTTTTAATTCATGAATAAAGAACTGCAAATCTACCAAGACCTAAGTCCCACAAGCATAGAAAAGAGGAAATCTCTGAGATTCATCACCTCAATACTACAAGAACATAGAGTGAAATACAGATGGGGATTCCCTTTTAGCCTGATCATCCCACAAGATGGGAAAATGCTGATATACAAAGATATTTCAGACCTCCCTACCATTTCAAAATCTCTGGGACTTTCCTTCAACCCACCACCTACTCTCACAGATGAAGACGAAGCTTCCAACCCCAACGGCTCTTTATCAATTAACCATACATCATCCTGGACAACAGTAACTAGAAGGAAAAAGAGATAAGCCATCTAACTTTTCATTAAAACTACCTCCAAAGTGATGAAGATAAATATCACCAACCAGACCACAGCTTCCTAGATGATCAGATAAGTACTTTTTGTAAAGACTATTTTTCAATATAAGTTCCTGCTTTGTTTTTGCCTTTTGGGCTTCTTTGTATTTACATAATTTCCTTAATATAGGTAGGCACACCATTATGCTTTGACTCTTCAGTATCTTGATGCATTTATACTGAGAGGGGCAATAGACAAGGCCATTAAATCATTATTGTGATTTTGCAGAATACTAACTTGATGGCCGAGTCCCTTTCCATATTTCAAAATAGGCAGCACAGGAAAGGCGATGGGGAGGAGAGGCATCTCCCCATTCTTCACCTCTCAAGACTTATTTTAGTATTGTTACTATTTTTTCTGTTTGTTTTACATGTTTTGTATTGCTAAAGTTTTTATTAACAGTTTATTGTATCTCTGTCACTGTCAGGGTTTTTTCCCTGTTGTTTGCCATGTGCTGCTGGCAGCCATTTTACTCGCCTCTCTTTCTGACTATGGTGCATTGTGGGGGATGCTGCTCATTTCCTACACTTCCTTTTATAGCCAGACTGGTGTGCATCATCCATGTGAGACAGGATGCAGTCTCAGAATTGTGATGTCATCACTTATTATTTAAAGGGCCTCTGTTCAGTATGCTTTGCCTTTGCGTTGTCCCAGACCTGTTTGTGAGAGTTCCTGTGTATTACCTGGCTGCCTGACGTCCTTCCTGGTTCCTGATCCCTGGCTTGTTCCTGACTCTGCTGTTTTCCTTGTTCTTGATTCCGGCTCATCTGACTATTCGCTTTGGCTCCTGACTCGGCTCGTCTGACTACCAGCTCTGGTTTTGACTCCTGGCTTGTTATTTGACTTGTGTACTTTTATTTTTTGCTATTAATAAAGGTGTGATTATTTTTGCACTTCTCGTCTCAGTCTGATTCCTGGCACCCTGACATTACGCAAAGGCCATGAATCCTGATGGTGCTAATAATCCACCTTTACCTGACATCATTTCCAGGATGGATGAACAGGATCACCGCTTGGATCAATTTGCACTAGCCCTGCAAACCCTGCTGACTCGCACTGCACATTTGGACCAAAGTGTCCCGCAAGTTATGGCTGCTCCTGTTTCCGCTGCTGCACCTATGCCTACCAGGAGCATGTCCAGTTCTGCACCTCTACCTCAGCGATATGGAGGCGATCCTATTCTGTGCAGAGGGTTTTTGAACCAGGTGGGCATTTACTTTGAGATGTTATCTCAGGCATTTCCCTCTAACAGAGCTAAGGTGGGATTTCTCATCTCGTTACTCTCTGACACAGCTCTTGTCTGAGCTAATCCCTTGTGGGAGACTAATAAACCTGTGATTTCAAATTACCCTGAATTTGTGGCCTCCTTTCGAAGGGTATTTGATGTTCCGGCTCGCTCCTCCTCTGCTGCTAAACAACTCGTGTCCATTCAGCGAGGTACAAGATCTGTTGTTCAGTATGCTATTGAGTTCCGTACGCTTGCCGCAGAGGTAAGTTGGAACAATGAAGCCCTTGTTGCCGCCTTCTTTCATGGGCTCTCTGATGCGATTAAAGACGAAGTTGCTGCCAGAGATTTACCAGAGGATCTCGAGGCATTGGTGTCTTTTTTTATCCTAATTGACATCAGACTCAGAGAGAGGCCCTCTTTCAAGGAGCGCTTGCGGAAGCCTCCTGTTCCGTTGTCTCCTACGTGTTCGTTCCCACCCATGCCTCCCTCTCCTTCCATGCCTCCTGGTCCCGAGTCACCAGGTACTGCTGAGCCAATGCAGTTGGGATTCATGCGTCTCTGCGGCAGAGAGGGCCTTTAGGAGGAGGGAGGGGCTCTGCCTCTATTGTAGGTTACAGGGCCACCTTTTGAAGTCTTGTCCTACACGGCCGGGAAACTCTCAGACCTAAGGTCCTGTCGGGGGCAGACCTTGGGTGGTTTATCCTTGTCCCCGGAACCGCTTAAAGAGAAAACTTTTGTCACAGTTGTCCTTTCCTGGGAGGACTCCTCCATAGTCACTCAGGCTCTTGTTGACTCCGGTGCTGCGGGCTATTTCATTGACAGTGCTTTTGTATCAAAGCACTCCATTCCTGTTTTGCCTCGTTCCGCTTGCTATTGAGGCCATTGATGGCAGGCCCCTTCAGCCCGCACTCGTTACTCACAAAACTGCTCTGTTGTCCATGGCTGTTGGGGCTCTCCATTTTGAAACCCTCCAGTTCCAGGTGAAACTCTCCGCATTTTCCGGTTGTTCTGGGTTATCCCTGGCTCCAAAAGCACAATCCCAGTCTTGACTGGCGCAGGTCCGAAATTTTGTCGTGGTCCGCACAATGTATTTCCACTTGTCTTCGGAAACCAGTTAAAGTCTTGTGCACTTCTTCGGTATCTCAATTGCCAGAGGAGTACCGAGAGTTCCTAGACGTGTTTGACAACGTGCGTGCCGGTACGTTGACTCCTCACCGGTCTTTCGATTGTGCCATAGACCTGCAACCCGGAGCCATTCCTGCTCGGGGCCGGGTGTACCCTCTGTCTGTTGCAGAGAATTGTGCTATGGAGGAGTATGTTGCCGATACTCTGTCGCGGGGAATCATCCGCAAATCCTGCTCTCCTGCAGGGGCTGGTTTCTTCTTTGTGAAGAAAAATGGTGGTGAGTTAAGACCATGTATCGATTATAGGGGTCTTAATCATCTTACCATTAAGAATGCTTACCCTATACCTCTCATTACAGAACTCTTTGACTGCCTCAAGGGAGCTACGGTCTTTACTAAACTTGATTTGAGAGGAGCGTACAATGTCGTTAGGTTAAGGAGGGTCACGAATGGAAAACAGCATTTAACACCAGGAGCGGGCATTATGAGTATCTTGTAATGCCCTATGGCCTATGTAATGCTCCTGCTGTTTTTCAGGAATTTATTAATGATGTCCTACGAGATATGTTGCAACAGTATGTTGTGGTGTACTTAGACGACATCCTCATACACTCACCCACACTTGAGGCTCATAGTTCTGATGTTACACGGGTTCTTCAGAGACTACGTGAGAACGGCCTGTTTTGTAAACTCGAGAAATGTGAGTTCCATCAGACTCAAGTAACCTTCCTAGGTTATGTTATCTCCGTTGCAGAGTTCTCCATGGATCCTGACAAGTTATCTGCAGTTCTGCAGTGGCCTCGCCCATTTGGTCTTCGGTCTATTCAACGTTTTTTGGGGTTCGACAATTACTATAGAAAGTTTATTAAAAACTTTTCTTCCTTGGTCAAACCTATCACAGACATGACCTGTAAAGAGAATGATCCACTCCATTGGTCACCTACTGCCATTAAGGCCTTTAATAGTCTTAAGACTGCCTTTGCTGCCGCTCCAGTTCTGGCTCATCCTAACCCTGTCCTGCCTTTCGTTCTTGAGGTCGATGCATCTGAGACTGGAGTAGGTGCCCTCTTGTCTCAACGTCCTACGCCTGACAGTTCCTTGCATCCGTGTGGTCTTCTCTAAGAAATTGTCTCCAGCGGAGGGCAATTATGAAATTGGCGACAGGGAATTACTGGCCATAATTTTGGCACTCAAGGAATGGAGGCATCTTCTCGAGGGTACTAGCGTGCCAGTGCTCATTCTTACTGACCACAAGAATTTAACTTATCTATCTGAAGCAAAACGTTTGTCGCCCCGACGGGCCAGATGGGCACTATTTTTGTCTCGGTTTAATTATGTGGTCTCCTACCTGCCTGGTAGTAAGAATGTTAGGGCTGATGCCCTCTCTCGACAATTTTCGCCTCTGTCCAAGGAGGAGTCTGTACCTACTCCTGTTATACCTCCTGACCATTTTGGCTACCATACGTACTAATTTGACTTCTCCCTTGGGGGAGGAGATCCTGGCTGCACAAACCAATGCACCTCCTGAGAAACCTAGTGGTAAGTGTTTTGTTCCTGAGAATCTTCAAACTAAACTTTTGCACACTTACCACTATCCTAAAGCCGCAGGTCACCCAGGCAAGAACCAAATGATTTTGTCTGTCACTCGACAATTCTGGTGGCCTGGTCTTCGTTCTGATATTGCTGAGTATGTTGCCTCCTGCTCAGTTTGTGCACAGAATAAGACCCCTCGACGTCTTCCTGTGGGTCTTCTTCAACCTATTGCTAATGGTGAGCGTCCTTGGACACATCTTTCCATGGACTTACTTGTCGAGCTCCCTGTTTCCAATGGCAATACTGTTATCCTTATGGTGGTTGACCATTTTTCTAAAATGTCACATTGCATTCCCTTGATGAAGTTGCCTACCGCTCAGGAGCTTGCTTCGATTTTTGCCCGGGAGGTCTTCCGTTTACATGGTTTACCCAAGGAGATAGTGACGGACCGGGGTAGCTAGTTTGTCTCCAGATTTTGGCGTTCCTTTTGTGCTCAAATGGGGATCCAGCTTTCCTTCTATCACCCTCAATCCAATGGGGAACGGTCTAATCAAGCTCTGGAACAGTTCCTCCGTTGCTATGTCTCAGATCACCACAATAATTGGTCTCAACTGTTACCTTGGGCAGAGTTTGCTTGTAATAGTGCTATTAATGCTTCCTCCAAGGTATCCGCAACTTGAACCTTTGTGTGCCTTCCAATAAATTGGCTCCCTGTTATGTTGGTCCTTTTCGAATACTCCGACGGGTTAATCCTGTGGCCTATGCTCTTGACCTTCCTCCTGCTATGTGCATCTCCAATGTTTTTCATGTCTGCCTCTTGAAATTATTGGTTTGTAATGGGTTTAACACTGTTGCCTCGTCCCCGTCCTATCTTTGTTGACAACCATGAGGAGTATGAGGTCAGCAGCATTATTGACTGTGTACAGTATTTGGTTCACTGGAGGGGCTACAGTCCGGAGGAGCGCACTTGGGTTCCCTCCTCTAATGTTCATGCTCACGCCCTCCTCCGTGCCTTCCATGCCCGTTTCCCCATTAAGCCTTTTGTCCTCCCGTGGGGGAGGGGTCGTTGAGGGGAGGGTACTGTCAGGGTTTTTTCCCTGTTGTTTGCCATGTGTTGCTGGCAGCCATTTTACTCACCTCTCTTCCTGACTATGGTGCATTATGGGGGATGCTGCTCATTTCCTACACTTCCTTTTATGACCAGACTGGTGTGCATCATCCATGTGAGACAGGATGCAGTCTCAGAATTGTGATGTCATCACTTATTATTTAAAGGGCCTCTGTTCAGTATGCTTTGCCCTTGCGTTGTCTCAGATCTGTTTGTGAGAGCTCCTGTGTTTTACCTGGCTGCCTGACGTCCTTCCTGGTTCCTGATCCCTGGCTTGTTCCTGACTCTGCTGTTTTCCTTTTTCCTGATTCCGGCTCGTCTGACTATTCGCTTTGGCTCCTGACTCGGCTCGTCTGACTATTCGCTTTGGCTCCTGACTCGGCTCGTCTGACTATCAGCTCTGGTTTTGACTCCTGGCTTGTTATTTGACTTGTGGACTTTTTATTATTTTTTGCTATTAATAAAGGTGTGATTATTTTTGCACTTCTCGTCTGTCTGATTCCTGGCAACCTGACAGTCACACTATGTATTTAACCATTACCCCTCCAGACATCAGACTATACGCACTCCTAAACAAAATAATAATATACTCACAACAACTTATTGATGACCTCACAAACACACCAATAACAACCTTCTGAACATCATTACCATCAACGCCAAAGGCCTCAATTCTCCTAGGAAAAGAACTACAGCTATAGCAGATTTCAAACGCCAAGCAGGTGATATAATTCTAATACAAGAAACACTTTCTTAAAGGTAGGGAACCCAAAACATTCCGCTATAAATACAGTAAAACATTTTATACTTCACACCCAAATAAAAAAATCCAGGGAGTGGGAATCATTATTAAAGCAAATATGTATTTTCATGAGATCACAATGATTAAATACAAAGAAGGGAAATACCTCCTTCTCTCAGGCCTTCTATACGGTCGACTGATCACTATAGTTTCCATATATGCACCAGCTACCAAACAACACATGTTCCTCAAACATGTTGCAAATGTCATATTAGAGCAAAAAGGTACTCTAATACTAGGGGTGACCTGAACTTAACCTTGAACCCAGAATTAGACTGTTCCATGACTAAAACATCCACTCCTTCTGCTTATATTTCTAAATCTAACCATATACTCAAAGAAATCACGTCTTGATGTATGGAGAACTTTACATCCAGTATCTAAGGACTATACCTTCTATTCTTTTCCTTATAAAGTATACACAAGAATAGATTATATTTTCTCAGACATCACTAGCATGAGCCTATTCCGATCTGCAAATATAACCCCAATCACTTGTTCAGATCATGCAGGAGTTTAATGCACCTTCACATGGCCTTCTAAGCCACTCAGAAACTTTATATGGCGACTTGATGAAAACCGACTGACTGAAAATCCTGAGCTTAAACTGAAACTACAGGAAAATATAACAGATTTCTTTCAACATAATCACAAAAAAGACACTACCCCACAAAATAATTGGGAAGCACACAAGTGTAATAGGAGGAACACTTATAGCTCAAAAAGCCCATATTAATTAATTGAAGACAGAGGGTATCACTAACCTCATAACAGAAATAACACAACTTGAAAATACACACAAACAGCACCCCAAGAATGAAGACACCCTACAACTCCTCCAATCTAAACGCTTCCATTTAGCAGCTACTTTAACATACTAGGCAATACTTGTTTCTCAAACAACAAACATACATAGAACAAAACAAACCAGGAATGTCAATGGCACGATACATTAATAAAAAAATCAAAATCCTCCTATATCCTACATGTTAGATAACAAAGGAAAAATCACAACTTACTTTAGAAGCAATGGGATTTGGCAAAGACATCATATCACGTATAACATCCTTATATTCCCAACCAAATGCCAATATTCTTATAAAAGGGGTCCTATCTGAGCCATTTCATATAATGAATGGTACTAGACAAGGTTGCCAACTCTCTCCCCTACTTAGTGTTTGGTAACGGCCGGTGTGCAGCTGTGGCTGTTCTGGGAGCCGCATTCAAGTTCTGAAGAAAAGTGGTGGAGAATTTAACCAGAGTTCCCCCAGGACCGCTACTTGTACATGAGAACGGAAGCTGGAAAGACCTCTCTGATCTCAGTAATCAATGACCCTGAGCGGTCTGTTGGCAAAGCGAGTGAGGGGCACAAGCAGTGACTGGAACTCGGTAACACCACAAGACAGCTTTGGATAACACGAGCGGTAAGGAAGACGGCAGAGGTAAAACGGCATATTTATCAAGTACTATAGTATTGCCAGATATCGGAATAGCATGTGGTTTGTGCGGGCTTAATGTGAGGATTGATTGTAGGGGTCACACTTAAAGGGACACTGAACCCAAATGTTTTCTTTTGTGATTCAGATAGAGCATGCCATTTTAAGCAACTTTCTAATTTACTCCTATTAGCAATTTTTCTTTGTTCTCTTGCTATCTTTATTTGAAAAAGAAGGCATCTAAGTTTCTTTCATGTAATTAGCAAGAGTCCATGAGCTAGTGACGTATGGGATATACATTCCTACCAGGAGGGGCAAAGTTTCCCAAACCTTAAAATGCCTATAAATACACCCCTCACCACACCCACAATTCAGTTTTACAAACTTTGCCTCCTATGGAGGTGGTGAAGTAAGTTTGTGCTAGATTCTACGTTGATATGCGCTCTGCAGCAAGTTGGAGCCCGGTTTTCCTCTCAGCGTGCAGTGAATGTCAGAGGGATGTGAGGAGAGTATTGCCTATTTGAATGCAATGATCTCCTTCTACGGGGTCTATTTCATAGGTTCTCTGTTATCGGTCGTAGAGATTCATCTCTTACCTCCCTTTTCAGATCGACGATATACTCTTATATATATATACCATTACCTCTGCTGATTTTCGTTTCAGTACTGGTTTGGCTTTCTACAACATGTAGATGAGTGTCCTGGGGTAAGTAAGTAAGCTTATTTCTTTCATGTAATTAGCAAGAGTCCATGAGCTAGTGACGTATGGGATATACATTCCTACCAGGAGGGGCAAAGTTTCCCAAACCTCAAAATGCCTATAAATACACCCCTCACCACACCCACAATTCAGTTTTACAAACTTTGCCTCCGATGGAGGTGGTGAAGTAAGTTTGTGCTAGATTCTACGTTGATATGCGCTCCGCAGCAAGTTGGAGCCCGGTTTTCCTCTCAGCGTGCAGTGAATGTCAGAGGGATGTGAGGAGAGTATTGCCTATTTGAATGCAGTGATCTCCTTCTAAGGGGTCTATTTCATAGGTTCTCTGTTATCGGTCGTAGAGATTCATCTCTTACCTCCCTTTTCAGATCGACGATATACTCTTATATATATACCATTACCTCTGCTGATTCTCGTTTCAGTACTGGTTTGGCTATCTACTATATGTAGATGAGTGTCCTGGGGTAAGTAAGTCTTATTTTCTGTGACACTCCTAGCTATGGTTGGGCACTTTGTTTATAAAGTTCTAAATATATGTATTCAAACATTTATTTGCCTTGACTCAGAATGTTCAACTTTCCTTATTTTCAGACAGTCAGTTTCATATTTGGGATAATGCATTTTAATTTAACATTTTTTCTTACCTTAAAATTTGACTTTTTTCCTGTGGGCTGTTAGGCTCGCGGGGGCTGAAAATGCTTCATTTTATTGCGTCATTCTTGGCGCTGACTTTTTTGGCGCAAAAATTCTATTTCCGTTTCCGGCGTCATACGTGTCGCCGGAAGTTGCGTCATTTTTTGACGTTATTTTGCGCCAAAAATGTCGGCGTTCCGGATGTGGCGTCATTTTTGGCGCCAAAAAGCATTTAGGCGCCAAATAATGTGGGCGTCTTATTTGGCGCGAAAAAATATGGGCGTCACTTTTGTCTCCACATTATTTAAGTCTCATTTTTTTATTGCTTCTGGTTGCTAGAAGCTTGTTCTTTGGCATTTTTTCCCATTCCTGAAACTGTCATTTAAGGAATTTGATCAATTTTGCTTTATATATATGTTGTTTTTTCTCTTACATATTGCAAGATGTCTCACGTTGCATCTGAGTCAGAAGATACTACAGGAAAATCGCTGTCAAGTGCTGAATCTACCAAAGCTAAGTGTATCTGCTGTAAACTTTTGGTAGCTATTCCTCCAGCTGTTGTTTGTATTGATTGTCATGACAAACTTGTTAAAGCAGATAATATTTCCTTTAGTAAAGTACCATTGCCTGTTGCAGTTCCTTCAACATCTAAGGTGCAGAATGTTCCTGATAATATAAGAGACTTTGTTTCTGAATCCATAAAGAAGGCTATGTCTGTTATTTCTCCTTCTAGTAAACGTAAAAAATCTTTTAAAACTTCTCTCCCTACAGATGAATTTTTAACTGAACATCATCATTCTGATTCTGATGATTCCTCTGGTTCAGAGGATTCTGTCTCAGAGGTTGATGCTGATAAATCTTCATATTTATTTAAAATGGAATTTATTCGTTCTTTACTTAAAGAAGTCCTAATTGCTTTAGAAATAGAGGATTCTGGTCCTCTTAATACTAAATCTAAACGTTTAAATAAGGTTTTTAAAACTCCTGTAGTTATTCCAGAAGTTTTTCCTGTTCCTGATGCTATTTCTGCAGTAATTTCCAAAGAATGGGATAATTTGGGTAATTCATTTACTCCTTCTAAACGTTTTAAGCAATTATATCCTGTGCCGTCTGACAGATTAGAATTTTGGGACAAGATCCCTAAAGTTGATGGGGCTATTTCTACCCTTGCTAAACGTACTACTATTCCTACGTCAGATGGTACTTCGTTTAAGGATCCTCTAGATAGGAAAATTGAGTCCTTTCTAAGAAAAGCTTATCTGTGTTCAGGTAATCTTCTTAGACCTGCTATATCTTTGGCTGATGTTGCTGCAGCTTCAACTTTTTGGTTGGAAACTTTAGCGCAACAAGTAACACATCGTGATTCTCATGATATTATTATTCTTCTTCAACATGCTAATAATTTTATCTGTGATGCCATTTTTGATATTATCAGAGTTGATGTCAGGTTTATGTCTCTAGCTATTTTAGCTAGAAGAGCGTTATGGCTTAAAACTTGGAATGCTGATATGGCTTCTAAATCAACTTTACTTTCCATTTCTTTCCAGGGTAACAAATTATTTGGTTCTCAGTTGGATTCCATTATTTCAACTGTTACTGGTGGGAAAGGAACTTTTTTACCACAGGATTAAAAATCTAAAGGTAAAAACAGGGCTAATAATCGTTTTCGTTCCTTTTGTTTCAACAAAGAACAAAAGCCTGATCCTTCATCCTCAGGAGCAGTTTCAGTTTGGAGACCATCTCCAGTCTGGAATAAATCCAAGCCAGCTAGAAAGGCAAAGCCTGCTTCTAAGTCCACATGAAGGTGCGGCCCTCATTCCAGCTCAGCTGGTAGGGAGGGGGCAGGTTACGTTTTTTCAAGGAAATTTGGATCAATTCTGTTCACAATCTTTGGATTCAGAGCATTGTTTCAGAAGGGTACAGAATTGGTTTCAAGTTGAGACCTCCTGCAAAGAGATTTTTTCTTTCCTGTGTCCCAGTAAATCCAGTAAAAGCTCAAGCATTTCTGAAATGTGTTTCAGATCTAGAGTTGACTGGAGTAATTATGCCAGTTCCAGTTCCGGAACAGGGGATGGGGTTTTATTCAAATCTCTTCATTGTACCAAAGAAGGAGAATTCTTTCAGACCAGTTCTGGATCTAAAAATATTGAATCGTTATGTAAGGATACCAACGTTCACGATGGTAACTGTAAGGACTATCTTACCTTTTGTTCAGCAAGGGAATTATATGTCCACAATAGATTTACAGGATGCATATCTGCATATTCCGATTCATCCAGATCATTATCAGTTCCTGAGATTCTCGTTTCTGGACAAGCATTACCAGTTTGTGGCTCTGCCGTTTGGCCTAGCTACAGCTCCAAGAATTTTTACAAAGGTTCTCGGTGCCCTGCTGTCTGTAATCAGAGAACAGGGTATTGTGGTATTTCCTTATTTGGACGATATCTTGGTACTTGCTCAGTCTTTACATTTAGCAGAATCTCATACGAATCGACTTGTGTTGTTTCTTCAAGATCATGGTTGGAGGATCAATTTACCAAAAAGTTCTTTGATTCCTCAGACAAGGGTAACCTTTCTGGGTTTCCAGATGGATTCAGTGTCCATGACTCTGTCTTTAACAGACAAGAGACGTCTAAAGTTGATTACAGCTTGTCAAAACCTTCAGTCACAATCATTCCCTTCGGTAGCCTTATGCATGGAAATTCTAGGTCTTATGACTGCTGCATCGGACGCGATCCCCTTTGCTCGTTTTCACATGCGACCTCTTCAGCTCTGTATGCTGAAGCAATGGTGCAAGGATTACACGAAGATATCTCAATTAATATCTTTAAAACCGATTGTTCGACACTCTCTATCATGGTGGACAGATCACCATCGTTTAATTCAGGGGGCTTCTTTTGTGCTTCCGACCTGGACTGTAATTTCAACAGATGCAAGTCTCACAGGTTGGGGAGCTGTGTGGGGATCTCTGACGGCACAAGGAGTTTGGGAATCTCAGGAGGTGAGATTACCGATCAATATTTTGGAACTCCGTGCAATTTTCAGAGCTCTTCAGTTTTGGCCTCTTCTGAAGAGAGAATCGTTCATTTGTTTTCAGACAGACAATGTCACAACTGTGGCATACATCAATCATCAAGGAGGGACTCACAGTCCTCTGGCTATGAAAGAAGTATCTCGAATTTTGGTTTGGGCGGAATCCAGCTCCTGTCTAATCTCTGCGGTTCATATCCCAGGTGTAGACAATTGGGAAGCGGATTATCTCAGTCGCCAAACGTTGCATCCGGGCGAATCGTCTCTTCACCCAGAGGTATTTCTTCAGATTGTTCAAATGTGGGAACTTCCAGAAATAGATCTGATGGCGTCCCATCTAAACAAGAAACTTCCCAGGTATCTGTCCAGATCCCGGGATCCTCAGGCGGAGGCAGTGGATGCATTATCACTTCCTTGGAAGTATCATCCTGCCTATATCTTTCCGCCTCTAGTTCTTCTTCTAAGAGTAATCTCCAAGATTCTGAAGGAATGCTCGTTTGTTCTGCTGGTAGCTCCGGCATGGCCTCACAGGTTTTGGTATGCGGATCTTGTCCGGATGGCCTCTTGCCAACCGTGGACTCTTCCGTTAAGACCAGACCTTCTGTCACAAGGTCCTTTTTTCCATCAGGATCTGAAATCCTTAAATTTAAAGGTATGGAGATTGAACGCTTGATTCTTGGTCAAAGAGGTTTCTCTGACTCTGTGATTAATACTATGTTACAGGCTCGTAAATCTGTATCCAGAGAGATATATTATAGAGTCTGGAAGACTTATATTTCTTGGTGTCTTTCTCATCATTTTTCCTGGCATTCTTTTAGAATACCGAGAATTTTACAGTTCCTTCAGGATGGTTTAGATAAGGGTTTGTCCGCAAGTTCTTTGAAAGGACAAATCTCTGCTCTTTCTGTTCTTTTTCACAGAAAGATTGCTATTCTTCCTGATATTCATTGTTTTGTACAAGCTTTGGTTCGTATAAAACCTGTCATTAAGTCAATTTCTCCTCCTTGGAGTTTGAATTTGGTTCTGGGAGCTCTTCAAGCTCCTCCCTTTGAACCTATGCATTCATTGGACATTAAATTACTTTCTTGGAAAGTTTTGTTCCTTTTGGCCATCTCTTCTGCCAGAAGAGTTTCTGAATTATCTGCTCTTTCTTGTGAGTCTCCTTTTCTGATTTTTCATCAGGATAAGGCAGTGTTGCGAACTTCTTTTGAATTTTTACCTAAAGTTGTGAATTCCAACAACATTAGTAGAGAAATTGTGGTTCCTTCATTATGTCCTAATCCTAAGAATTCTAAGGAGAAATCGTTGCATTCTTTGGATGTTATTAGAGCTTTGAAATATTATGTTGAAGCTACGAAATCTTTTCGTAAGACTTCTAGTCTATTTGTTATCTTTTCCGGTTCTAGAAAAGGCCAGAAAGCTTCTGCCATTTCTTTGGCATCTTGGTTGAAATCTTTAATTCATCTTGCCTATGTTGAGTCGGGTAAAACTCCGCCTCAGAGAATTACAGCTCATTCTACTAGGTCAGTTTCTACTTCCTGGGCGTTTAGGAATGAAGCTTCGGTTGACCAGATCTGCAAAGCAGCTACTTGGTCCTCTTTGCATACTTTTACTAAATTCTACCATTTTGATGTATTTTCTTCTTCTGAAGCAGTTTTTGGTAGAAAAGTACTTCAGGCAGCGGTTTCAGTTTGAATCTTCTGCTTATGTTTTTCGTTAAACTTTATTTTGGGTGTGGATTATTTTCAGCAGGAATTGGCTGTCTTTATTTTATCCCTCCCTCTCTAGTGACTCTTGTGTGGAAAGATCCACTTCTTGGGTAGTCATTATCCCATACGTCACTAGCTCATGGACTCTTGCTAATTACATGAAAGAAAACATAATTTATGTAAGAACTTACCTGATAAATTCATTTCTTTCATATTAGCAAGAGTCCATGAGGCCCGCCCTTTTTTTGTGGTGGTTATGATTTTGTATAAAGCACAATTATTCCAATTCCTTATTTTATATGCTTTCGCACTTTTTTTATTACCCCACTTCTTGGCTATTCGTTAAACTGAATTGTGGGTGTGGTGAGGGGTGTATTTATAGGCATTTTGAGGTTTGGGAAACTTTGCCCCTCCTGGTAGGAATGTATATCCCATACGTCACTAGCTCATGGACTCTTGCTAATATGAAAGAAATGAATTTATCAGGTAAGTTCTTACATAAATTATGTTTTTCTGTGACACTCTAAGCTATGGTTAGGCACTTTTTTATAAAGTTCTAAATATATGTATTCAAACATTTATTTGCCTTGACTCAGGATGTTCAACATTCCTTATTTTCAGACAGTCAGTTTCATACTTGGGATAATGCATTTGAATCAATCATTTTTTCTTACCTTAAAAAATTTGACTTTTTCCCTGTGGGCTGTTAGGCTCGCGGGGGCTGAAAATGCTTCATTTTATTGCGTCATTCTTGGCGCAGACTTTTTTGGCGCAAAAATTTTTTTCTGTTTCCGGCGTCATACGTGTCGCCGGAAGTTGCGTCATTTTTTGACGTTTTTTTGCGTCAAAAGTGTCGGCGTTCCGGATGTGGCGTCATTTTTGGCGCCAAAAGCATTTAGGCGCCAAATAATATGGGCGTCATTTTTGTCTCCACATTATTTAAATCTCATTATTTATTGCTTCTGGTTGCTAGAAGCTTGTTCACTGGCATTTTTTTCCCATTCCTGAAACTGTCATTTAAGGAATTTGATCAATTTTGCTTTATATGTTGTTTTTTCTATTACATATTGCAAGATGTTCCACGTTGCAACTGAGTCAGAAGATACTTCAGGAAAATCGCTGCCCGGTGCTGGAGCTACCAAGCTAAGTGTATCTGCTATAAACTTTTGGTATCTGTTTCTCCAGCTGTTGTTTGTATTGCATGTCATGACAAACTTATTAATGCAGATAAAATTTCCTTTAGTACTGTTACATTACCTGTTGCTGTTCCGTCAACATCTAATTTTCAGAGTGTTCCTGTTAACATAAGAGATTTTATTTTTTAAATCCATTAAGAAGGCTATGTCTGTTATTTCTCCTTCTAGTATACATAAAAGTCTTTTAAAACTTCTCTTTCTTTCATGTAATTAGCAAGAGTCCATGAGCTAGTGACGTATGGGATATACATTCCTACCAGGAGGGGCAAAGTTTCCCAAACCTCAAAATGCCTATAAATACACCCCTCACCACACCCACAATTCAGTTTTACAAACTTTGCCTCCGATGGAGGTGGTGAAGTAAGTTTGTGCTAGATTCTACGTTGATATGCGCTCCGCAGCAAGTTGGAGCCCGGTTTTCCTCTCAGCGTGCAGTGAATGTCAGAGGGATGTGAGGAGGGTATTGCCTATTTGAATGCAGTGATCTCCTTCTAAGGGGTCTATTTCATAGGTTCTCTGTTATCGGTCGTAGAGATTCATCTCTTACCTCCCTTTTCAGATCGACGATATACTCTTATATATACCATTACCTCTGCTGATTCTCGTTTCAGTACTGGTTTGGCTATCTACTATATGTAGATGAGTGTCCTGGGGTAAGTAAGTCTTATTTTCTGTGACACTCCTAGCTATGGTTGGGCACTTTGTTTATAAAGTTCTAAATATATGTATTCAAACATTTATTTGCCTTGACTCAGAATGTTCAACTTTCCTTATTTTCAGACAGTCAGTTTCATATTTGGGATAATGCATTTTAACATTTTTCTTACCTTAAAATTTGACTTTTTCCCTGTGGGCTGTTAGGCTCGCGGGGGCTGAAAATGCTTCATTTTATTGCGTCATTCTTGGCGCGGACTTTTTTGGCGCAAAAATTCTATTTCCGTTTCCGGCGTCATACGTGTCGCCGGAAGTTGCTTCATTTTTTGACGTTATTTTGCGCCAAAAATGTCGGCGTTCCGGATGTGGCGTCATTTTTGGCGCCAAAAAGCATTTAGGCGCCAAATAATGTGGGCGTCTTATTTGGCGCGAAAAAATATGGGCGTCACTTTTGTCTCCACATTATTTAAGTCTCATTTTTTATTGCTTCTGGTTGCTAGAAGCTTGTTCTTTGGCATTTTTTCCCATTCCTGAAACTGTCATTTAAGGAATTTGATCAATTTTGCTTTATATATATGTTGTTTTTTCTCTTACATATTGCAAGATGTCTCACGTTGCATCTGAGTCAGAAGATACTACAGGAAAATCGCTGTCAAGTGCTGAATCTACCAAAGCTAAGTGTATCTGCTGTAAACTTTTGGTAGCTATTTCTCCAGCTGTTGTTTGTATTGATTGTCATGACAAACTTGTTAAAGCAGATAATATTTCCTTTAGTAAAGTACCATTGCCTGTTGCAGTTCCTTCAACATCTAAGGTGCAGAATGTTCCTGATAATATAAGAGATTTTGTTTCTGAATCCATAAAGAAGGCTATGTCTGTTATTTCTCCTTCTAGTAAACGTAAAAAATCTTTTAAAACTTCTCTCCCTACAGATGAATTTTTAACTGAACATCATCATTCTGATTCTGATGATTCCTCTGGTTCAGAGGATTCTGTCTCAGAGGTTGATGCTGATAAATCTTCATATTTATTTAAAATGGAATTTATTCGTTCTTTACTTAAAGAAGTCCTAATTGCTTTAGAAATAGAGGATTCTGGTCCTCTTGATACTAAATCTAAACGTTTAAATAAGGTTTTTAAATCTCCTGTAGTTATTCCAGAAGTTTTTCCTGTCCCTGATGCTATTTCTGCAGTAATTTCCAAAGAATGGTTTAATTTGGGTAATTCATTTACTCCTTCTAAACGTTTTAAGCAATTATATCCTGTGCCGTCTGACAGACTAGAATTTTGGGACAAGATCCCTAAAGTTGATGGGGCTATTTCTACCCTTGCTAAACGTACTACTATTCCTACGTCAGATGGTACTTCGTTTAAGGATCCTCTAGATAGGAAAATTGAGTCCTTTCTAAGAAAAGCTTATCTGTGTTCAGGTAATCTTCTTAGACCTGCTATATCTTTGGCTGATGTTGCTGCAGCTTCAACTTTTTGGTTGGAAACTTTAGCGCAACAAGTAACACATCGTGATTCTCATGATATTATTATTCTTCTTCAACATGCTAATAATTTTATCTGTGATGCCATTTTTGATATTATCAGAGTTGATGTCAGGTTTATGTCTCTAGCTATTTTAGCTAGAAGAGCTTTATGGCTTAAAACTTGGAATGCTGATATGGCTTCTAAATCAACTTTACTTTCCATTTCTTTCCAGGGTAACAAATTATTTGGTTCTCAGTTGGATTCCATTATTTCAACTGTTACTGGTGGGAAAGGAACTTTTTTACCACAGGATAAAAAATCTAAAGGTAAAAACAGGGCTAATAATCGTTTTCGTTCCTTTCGTTTCAACAAAGAACAAAAGCCTGATCCTTCATCCTCAGGAGCAGTTTCAGTTTGGAGACCATCTCCAGTTTGGAATAAATCCAAGCCAGCTAGAAAGGCAAAGCCTGCTTCTAAGTCCACATGAAGGTGCGGCCCTCATTCCAGCTCAGCTGGTAGGGGGCAGGTTACGTTTTTTCAAGGAAATTTGGATCAATTCTGTTCACAATCTTTGGATTCAGAGCATTGTTTCAGAAGGGTACAGAATTGGTTTCAAGTTGAGACCTCCTGCAAAGAGATTTTTTCTTTCCCGTGTCCCAGTAAATCCAGTAAAAGCTCAAGCATTTCTGAAATGTGTTTCAGATCTAGAGTTGACTGGAGTAATTATGCCAGTTCCAGTTCCGGAACAGGGGATGGGGTTTTATTCAAATCTCTTCATTGTACCAAAGAAGGAGAATTCTTTCAGACCAGTTCTGGATCTAAAAATATTGAATCGTTATGTAAGGATACCAACGTTCAAGATGGTAACTGTAAGGACTATCTTACCTTTTGTTCAGCAAGGGAATTATATGTCCACAATAGATTTACAGGATGCATATCTGCATATTCCGATTCATCCAGATCATTATCAGTTTCTGAGATTCTCGTTTCTGGACAAGCATTACCAGTTTGTGGCTCTGCCGTTTGGCCTAGCTACAGCTCCAAGAATTTTTACAAAGGTTCTCGGTGCCCTGCTGTCTGTAATCAGAGAACAGGGTATTGTGGTATTTCCTTATTTGGACGATATCTTGGTACTTGCTCAGTCTTTACATTTAGCAGAATCTCATACAAATCGACTTGTGTTGTTTCTTCAAGATCATGGTTGGAGGATCAATTTACCAAAAAGTTCTTTGATTCCTCAGACAAGGGTAACCTTTCTGGGTTTCCAGATGGATTCAGTGTCCATGACTCTGTCTTTAACAGACAAGAGACGTCTAAAGTTGATTACAGCTTGTCAAAACCTTCAGTCACAATCATTCCCTTCGGTAGCCTTATGCATGGAAATTCTAGGTCTTATGACTGCTGCATCGGACGCGATCCCCTTTGCTCGTTTTCACATGCGACCTCTTCAGCTCTGTATGCTGAAGCAATGGTGCAAGGATTACACGAAGATATCTCAATTAATATCTTTAAAACCGATTGTTCGACACTCTCTATCATGGTGGACAGATCACCATCGTTTAATTCAGGGGGCTTCTTTTGTGCTTCCGACCTGGACTGTAATTTCAACAGATGCAAGTCTCACAGGTTGGGGAGCTGTGTGGGGATCTCTGACGGCACAAGGAGTTTGGGAATCTCAGGAGGTGAGATTACCGATCAATATTTTGGAACTCCGTGCAATTTTCAGAGCTCTTCAGTTTTGGCCTCTTCTGAAGAGAGAATCGTTCATTTGTTTTCAGACAGACAATGTCACAACTGTGGCATACATCAATCATCAAGGAGGGACTCACAGTCCTCTGGCTATGAAAGAAGTATCTCGAATTTTGGTTTGGGCGGAATCCAGCTCCTGTCTAATCTCTGCGGTTCATATCCCAGGTGTAGACAATTGGGAAGCGGATTATCTCAGTCGCCAAACGTTGCATCCGGGCGAATGGTCTCTTCACCCAGAGGTATTTCTTCAGATTGTTCAAATGTGGGAACTTCCAGAAATAGATCTGATGGCGTCCCATCTAAACAAGAAACTTCCCAGGTATCTGTCCAGATCCCGGGATCCTCAGGCGGAGGCAGTGGATGCATTATCACTTCCTTGGAAGTATCATCCTGCCTATATCTTTCCGCCTCTAGTTCTTCTTCCAAGAGTAATCTCCAAGATTCTGAAGGAATGCTCGTTTGTACTGCTGGTAGCTCCGGCATGGCCTCACAGGTTTTGGTATGCGGATCTTGTCCGGATGGCCTCTTGCCAACCGTGGACTCTTCCGTTAAGACCAGACCTTCTGTCACAAGGTCCTTTTTTCCATCAGGATCTGAAATCCTTAAATTTAAAGGTATGGAGATTGAACGCTTGATTCTTGGTCAAAGAGGTTTCTCTGACTCTGTGATTAATACTATGTTACAGGCTCGTAAATCTGTATCTCGAGAGATATATTATAGAGTCTGGAAGACTTATATTTCTTGGTGTCTTTCTCATCATTTTTCCTGGCATTCTTTTAGAATACCGAGAATTTTACAGTTCCTTCAGGATGGTTTAGATAAAGGTTTGTCCGCAAGTTCTTTGAAAGGACAAATCTCTGCTCTTTCTGTTCTTTTTCACAGAAAGATTGCTATTCTTCCTGATATTCATTGTTTTGTACAAGCTTTGGTTCGTATAAAACCTGTCATTACGTCAATTTCTCCTCCTTGGAGTTTGAATTTGGTTCTGGGAGCTCTTCAAGCTCCTCCGTTTGATCCTATGCATTCATTGGACATTAAATTACTTTCTTGGAAAGTTTTGTTCCTTTTGGCCATCTCTTCTGCCAGAAGAGTTTCTGAATTATCTGCTCTTTCTTGTGAGTCTCCTTTTCTGATTTTTCATCAGGATAAGGCGGTGTTGCGAACTTCTTTTGAATTTTTACCTAAAGTTGTGAATTCCAACAACATTAGTAGAGAAATTGTGGTTCCTTCATTATGTCCTAATCCTAAGAATTCTAAGGAGAAATCGTTGCATTCTTTGGATGTTGTTAGAGCTTTGAAATATTATGTTGAAGCTACGAAATCTTTTCGTAAGACTTCTAGTCTATTTGTTATCTTTTCCGGTTCTAGAAAAGGCCAGAAAGCTTCTGCCATTTCTTTGGCATCTTGGTTGAAATCTTTAATTCATTTTGCCTATGTTGAGTCGGGTAAAACTCCGCCTCAGAGAATTACAGCTCATTCTACTAGGTCAGTTTCTACTTCCTGGGCGTTTAGGAATGAAGCTGCAGTTGACCAGATCTGCAAAGCAGCGACTTGGTCCTCTTTGCATACTTTTACTAAATTCTACCATTTTGATGTATTTTCTTCTTCTGAAGCAGTTTTTGGTAGAAAAGTACTTCAGGCAGCGGTTTCAGTTTGAATCTTCTGCTTATGTTTTTCGTTAAACTTTATTTTGGGTGTGGATTATTTTCAGCAGGAATTGGCTGTCTTTATTTTATCCCTCCCTCTCTAGTGACTCTTGTGTGGAAAGATCCACTTCTTGGGTAGTCATTATCCCATACGTCACTAGCTCATGGACTCTTGCTAATTACATGAAAGAAAACATAATTTATGTAAGAACTTACCTGATAAATTCATTTCTTTCATATTAGCAAGAGTCCATGAGGCCCGCCCTTTTTTTGTGGTTTTCTTTAGGTCTTAGGACTGCCGCATCGGATGCGATCTCCTTTGCTCGTTTTCACATGCGACCTCTTCAGCTCTGTATGCTGAACCAATGGTGCAGGGATTACACAAAGATATCTCAATTAATATCTTTAAACCGATTATACAACACTCTCTGACGTGATGGACAGATCACCATCGTTTAGTTCAGGGGGTTTCTTTGTTCTTCCGACCTGGACTTTAATCTTAACAGATGCAAGTCTTACAAGTTGGGGAGCTGTGTGGGGGTCTCTGACGGCACAAGGGGTTTGGGAATCTCAGGAGGTGTGATTACCGATCAATATTTGGAACTCCGTGCAATTTTCAGAGCTCTTCAGTCTTGGCCTCTTCTGAAGAGAGAGTTGTTCATTTGTTTTCAGATAGACAATGTCACAACTGTGGCATACATCAATCATCAAGGAGGGACTCACAGTCCTCTGGCTATGAAAGAAGTATCTCAAATTTTGCTTTGGGCGGAATCCAGCTCCGGTCTAATCTCTGCGGTTCATATCCCAGGTATAGACAATTGGGAAGCGGATTATCTCAGTCGCCAAACGTTGCATCCGGGCGAATGGTCTCTTCACCCAGAGGTATTTCTTCAGATTGTTCAAATGTGGGAACTCCCAGAAATAGATCTGATGGCTTCTCATCTAAACAAGAAACTTCCCTGGTATCTGTCCAGATCCCGGGATCCTCGGGCGGAGGCAGTGGATGCATTATCACTTCCTTGGAAGTATCATCCTGCCTATATCTTTCCGCCTCTAGTTCTTCTTCCAAAAGTATTCTCCAAGATTCTACAGGAATGCTCGTTTGCCCTGCTGGTAGCTCCAGCATGGCCTCACAGGTTTTGGTATGCGGATCTTGTCCGGATGGCCTCTTGCCGGCTGTGGACTCTTCCGTTAAGACCAGACTTTCTGTCGCAAGGTCCTTTCTTCCATCAGGATCTCAAATCCTTAAATTTTAAGGTATGGAGTTTGAACGCTTGATTCTTGGTCAAAGAGGTTTCTCTGACTCTGTGAGTAATACTATATGACAGGCTCGTAAATCTGTATCTAGAGAGATATATTATAGAGTCTGGAAGACTTATATTTCTTAGTGTCTTTCTCATCATTTTTCTTGGCATTCTTTTTGAATACCGAGAATTTTACAGTTTCTTCAGGATGGTTTAGATAACGGTTTGTCCGCAAGTTCCTTGAATGGACAAATCTCTGCTCTTTCTGTTCTTTTTCACAGAAAGTTTGCTAATCTTCCTGATATTCATTGTTTTGTACAAGCTTTGGTTCGTATAAAACCTGTCTATAAGTCAATTTCTCCTCCTTGGAGTTTGAATTTGGTTCTGGGGGCTCTTCAAGCTCCTCCTTTTGAACCCATGTATTCTTTGGTCATTAAATTACTTTCTTGGAAAGTTTTGTTTCTTTTGGCCATCTCTTCTACCAGAAGAGTCTCTGAATTATCTGCTCTTTCTTGTGAGTCTCCTTTTCTGATTTTTCATCAGGATAAGGTGGTGCTGCAAACTTCTTTTGAATTTTTTACCTAAGGTTGTGAATTCTAACAACATTAGTAGAGAAATTGTGGTTCCTTCATTGTGTCCTAATCCTATGAATTCTAAGGAGAAATCATTGCATTCTTGGATGCTGTTAGAGCTTTGTATTATTATGTTGAAGCTACTAAGTCTTTCCGAAAGACTTCTAGTCTATTTGTCATCTTTTCCGGTTCTAGAAAAGGCCAGAAAGCTTCTGCCATTTCTTTGGCATCTTGGTGGAAATCTTTATTTTCATCATGCCTATGTCGAGTCGGGTAAAATTCCGCCTCGAAGGATTACAGCTCATTCTACTAGGTCAGTTTCTACTTCCTGGGCGTTTAGGAATAAAGCTTCGGTTGATCAGATTTGCAAAGCAGCAACTTGGTCCTCTTTGCATACTTTTACTAAATTCTACCATTTTGATGTGTTTTCTTCTTCTGAAGCAGTTTTTGGTAGAAAAGTACTTCAGGCAGTGGTTTCAGTTTGAATCTTCTGTTTATGTTTTTCATTACACTTTATTTTGGGTGTGGATTATTTTCAGCAGGAATTGGCTGTCTTTATTTTATCCCTCCCTCTCTAGTGACTCTTGCGTGGAAAGATCCACATCTTCGGTAGTCATTATCCCATACGTCACTAGCTCATGGACTCTTGCTAATTACATGAAAGAAAACATAATTTATGTAAGAACTTACCTGATAAATTCATTTCTTTCATATTAGCAAGAGTCCATGAGGCCCGCCCTTTTTTGTGGTGGTTATGATTTTTTATTATAAAGCACAATTATTCCAATTCCTTATTTTATATGCTTTCGCACTTTTTTATCACCCCACTTCTTGGCTATTCGTTAAACTGAATTGTGGGTGTGGTGAGGGGTGTATTTATAGGCATTTTGAGGTTTGGGAAACTTTGCCCCTCCTGGTAGGAATGTATATCCCATACGTCACTAGCTCATGGACTCTTGCTAATATGAAAGAAATGAATTTATCAGGTAAGTTCTTACATAAATTTATGTTTTTTTGTTTGTTTCAGTACTCTGGACAGCACTTTTTTATTGGTGGATGGATTTATCCACCAATCAGCAAGGACAACCCAGGTTGTTCACCAAAAATGGGCCGGCATCTAAACTTGCATTCTTGCATTTCAAATAAAGATACCAAGAGAATGAAGAAAAATTGATAATAGGAGTAAATTAGAAAGTTGCTTAAAATGTCATGCTCTATCTGAATCACAAAAGAAAAAAATGGGTAGAGTGTCCCTTTAACTGATACCACATATTGCCATACTCCTACCTAAATACTTTTGAATGTTTCTGATCGCAATTGAAAAGCTTGAGTGGCTTTTGGCAGTGTACAGGGAAGTGAACTGTTCGGAGTACTGTTTCTTTCCCCACTAATTATTTATACATCATGGTTCTAAGCATTTCATATAACCCCTCTTGTGTTGTGCCTAAAGCTCAGGCTACAATGTGATAAGTTTGTGCCAAGTCCCCTGGCACAGCTTGCCATCATGCCTGTCACCTCCCACTACACAGACACACATATACTGCCAGAGGAACTAATAACACAGATCTGTTAACCCCTCTACTGCCAGAGAAACTGTGAACATAGTGCTGTTAACCACTCTACCACCAGAGCAACTGGGAAAATACAGTGCTATTAACCCCACCTATGCCAGTCCCCTGACATTACTGTAGGATAGTACTGTTAACCCTTTTGCCATCAGAGCAACTGGAAACACAGCACTATTAACCCTACCTATGCCAGTACCCTGACATTACTGCAGCAAAGTAGTGTTAACCCCTCTGCCATTAGAGCAACTAGGAACACAGCTCTGTAAATTAGCAAATGGAGCACACTGGTGGTGTTTATAGCTAGGGAGGGGGAGACATGAAGGCACAGCTTGTTAGCAAATTTTAGATTGGTTTTAAAGGGACATGAAACAGAATGTTCTATAGATCCAAGAATTTCAACAACTCGGATAAAACAGATACCTTTGAGATAGGTTTTAAAAGTAATTGTGAATCTACATTTGTAGTTTACCTTTTGGAGTGTGGATGTGGCCTACTATATGTGGGCCGCACAAAACGGCAAATCAGACGCAGAGTAAATTAACATGTTTATAGCATTAAAGAAAAATGAATTAAACACGGTGTGGCTAAACACTTTATGGACCACCACAATAGCAACCCAGCCCATTTAAGAGTACAGGTCATAGGTTGGGTACCACCACAAAACATAATCGATTATTGGAGCTTAGAAAGCTTGAGACTTATTGGATCTATAAATTAAAAACTTTATATCCATTGGGCATGCACATCGATATAGCTGTGGCAGCTTATATGTGATGTATAAAGTTCACAATCTTATGGGGGTTATAGGTCAATTTATGGCATTAGCTCTTTTGTAGTCTTTTCTAGTAAAAGTAAAAATAGAATTTGTCCCGCATAGACCAGTGGCCACAAAATATCAGGTTTATTAATTTTTTTAAGCAATTGTAAACTATTTATTTACTATTTTGGCCAAAATATTATTTTCCTGTAACTTTCTATTTCTTACACTAATATAGTGTTTTTAATGTTTCTTTTTAATTTTTATATATAGTTAGAACTGATACTAGTTTTTTATTTTAAGGAATAATGATCTTTAGATACATTTTTGTTGATATTTAGTCTAGTGTGTATGGAATTTCTCTTATTTAGATTAATTTATACATAGTCGTTCATTTTAGGGTGGTAGAGTTTGTTTAATGTTTTCAATGTTTTTTCTAATTATATATATATATATATATATATATATATATATATATTTATATATATATATGTACTTATGAAGATAGACACTGGCCAATTAATTTTTGGGCACATTGATCGTAATATATAAAATATATATATATATATATATATATATATATATATATATATATATATATATACTGTATGCTATAGCAAGGTATAATGAATATGCAGATGAATTTCTATATATGTTTATTATATACTATAGACTGTTGTACCCGTGATAATGTATTGTATATGTCCGAATTGGTAATGCTTTAGTCCTTAACATATTTTAGCTAGGAATTTTTGGAATGTATAGTATCCGTTATTTGATATTGTATTTTTCTAAAATTATGGCGATTTGTTTCCCCCCAAAAACTTGCAATATGCTATTGAGTTCGTTTCCATCATTTGAGTTTAGGTAGAATGTTAGGTGAGATCAAATATTATATACAAATGCATGTTTTTTATTTGTAAATGTAAATATAAACAGTTGGTAATTTGGTTTGTTACACTTTCACCATACACCCCCCCATGAAACGTTTATTTTGATTAGTTCAATACCAACCAATAGCGTATATGTTTCACGGACACTCCTCTGGGGGTGGAGCTACTGGGGGTGGAGCTATGTACTTACAGCTTCATAAGGGAGACTCGTACAGTTTACTGATATACTAAATCCTCTTGAAAAAGCCCGGTGACAACCGGGTGAAACGCGTTGGGGTTATTAGGATAGCTGTTCCCTTCTGAGGGATATCCTCACAGATTGCCCAAATGGAACTTGCCCATCCAGCGACCACAGCTCCAGTAGGAATCCGGATACCCCTGAGAGAAAGCCAGTACAAGGGAAACATCTTCCAGCTGTTCTCTGTGTTTTTTTCAGCAGTTCCGTGTGGACTCAGTCTGTCTTTTAAGGTGTTTTATATATACACTTCTTTTACTGTAAGTACATTTTTATTTGTGTGTATTTGTTGTTAAATAAATCTACACTTGAATCCGTTTAGCACTTTGTTTTTTCTCTACAAGCATTGTCTGGATTTGCATCCGTGTAAAAGAGAGAGCATGGTTTAAAGAGAGCTGCATTGCTGGATTCTTTTCATTTGATCCTTGAAACGGAGAATGAACTGGCTTACTACAAATCACATTTTGTGCCAATTTGCAATTAAGGTACTGTATTTGCCAATTTTTTTTCAGCAAGAATACCTTTATTATATATTCATTTGAAGACTGTGCAGTTATTTGGGAGTAATGTTTATACACTTGTTCAAATTAATTTCAATTTTGAAAACTGCTTGATGTATAATGGTGTATTTATTTGCATATTTAGATAATCAATATTTTGCATATATAGATACATATTTCGCATATTTAGATACTCAATCTCTTATATCTAAATCATATATAGGGTGCAGACTAAGCGCTGAAGTGTTTTTATTGTCCTTTGTACTGCTATATTTTGAATGTTGTTGATGGGTCCTCAGATTATATCTTCAATTTTATTTCAGACCCATTTAACATGCCTCTCAATTTATTTTCTTAACTGCTTTAAACTTGCAAAATAGGAGTCTCTGGTCTTGTAATCAAATTCTATTATCCTATCTTGTGAAGGAATATTCTAGATTTTATTAAAGACACAGAGACAAGTATTTTCCCTCCTCAATCCCCTCCCCCTCATTTGATATATGTTATTAATTATCCATTTTCTGACAGTTTCCAACTAAACAGAATCCTTTCCTATTGTATTGGGTACTTATAAAGTGCGGCTAATCACCCGTAAGGGTCTCAAGGCGCTGCTCATTTTATCGACGTCGGAAGGATGAAAGGCTGAGTGGACCTCGCCGGGGATCGAACCTGCAACCCTTAGGTTGCTACAGAGCTCAGCCACAGTGCCTTAGCATACTGAGCTATCTGTCCGGATTCATACCTACATCTAAAGCGGATCAGCCTTCCTCATCTAGACCAAGGCCCAACTTTCGTTCTGCAAGCAAGATCTTTTCTAGCAAGATCTCTTCAGGACAACTTTCCAGTTTTTGCTTCATATGTTTATTTTGTCTGTTGGGACTCTGGACTTTTTGTTTTTTTCTTTAATTCCTCCATTGTGAGCATCAGACGAGAAAGAGGAGGTTTAGCTGTGTATTGGTCAGTTTATGGACACTACTTTGTTTTCTGTTCTGTTTTAATATTGTGTCTTATGGTGCTAGGTTATATCTTATATAGTAAAAGAGAGAATGCAAAATACTCGTCTCTGTGTCTTTAATAAAATCTAGATTATACCTTCACAAGCAACTTTACCTAATGCAGGAACGCGCTACATGCAGTTGACTGGCGCCACAGAGCTCACTGTGATTAAACACTGAGCCAGTGAAGCGCTATTTGAACAAAACCTGCACACAGAAGAGGATGGCTTTGGACAGCAGGTAATTTTAGTTTTTGGCCCCAAATTACTCATTTACATGAACAAAATCAAGTAAAAGGCCACTCTTATGTTACATAATTCTACACATAGGATGCAAAATTTGGTTACAGGAAAACCAATGTTTAATGTCCCTTTAATACATTTGTCAGCAGCTTCTGGGACACATACCTATTAAATGAACAGCAATAAAATCATAACATTGTGCAAGTTAAGAATACCCCTGTAAGAGAAAGTCCTGGCAATGCTAGTAGTGGGATATGAATACAAAATACCTCTGTATTCAGGTGGATAGTGACCTGTGCACATTGAACTACAAGATAACAAGTTAAAGGCATTTATTGCATTGTCCAATCTTTTGAATGTAAAGCCTGAATATATTTTTCTTTCATGTAATTGGCAAGAGTCCATGAGCTAGTGACGTATGGGATATACAATCCTACCAGGAGGGGCAAAGTTTCCCAAACCTCAAAATGCCTATAAATACACCCCTCACCACACCCACAATTCAGTTTTACGAACTTTGCCTCCTATGTAGGTGGTAAAGTAAGTTTGTGCTAAGATTTCTACGTTGATATGTGCTTCTCACCATTTTTTGAAGCCTGATTCCTCTCAGAGTACAGTGAATGTCAGAGGGATGTGAAGAGAGTATCACCTATTGAATGCAATGGTTTTCCTCACGGGGATCTATTTCACAGGTTCTCTGTTATCGGTCATAGAGATTCATCTCCTACCTCCCTTTTCAGATCGACGATATACTCTCATAATCCATTACCTCTACTGATAACCGTTTCAGTACTGGTTTGGCTATCTGCTATATGTGGATGGGTGTCTTTTGGTAAGTATGTTTTCATTACTTAAGACACTCTCAGCTATGGTTTGGTACTTTATGTATTTATATAAAGTTCTAAATATATGTATTGTACTTATATTTGCCATGATTCAGGTTTTCAGTATATTTCCTTTTTGCAGACTGTCAGTTTCATATCTGGGAAATGCTTTTTTATTCAATTTATTTCTTACCTGGGGTATAGTCTTTTTCAAATTGACTGTCTTTTAAATTCGCGGGCAGAATTAGGCTCGCGAGGGAGCAAAAAAAAAAAAGTTTATTGCGTCATTCTTGGTGCGAGATTTTTTGGCGCAAAGTTACGTTCGTTGACGCAAATTCATCATTTCTGGCATCTTAGTTGACGCTGAGTCCTTCACAAGGTTGCATCATCTATGACGCGAGTGTGTCGTTTTCAGACGTTTTTGGCGGCAAAAAATATTTTTCTGTTTGTTGTGCGTCATACTGGGTGCCAAATATTTTCATTATTTAAGACCCCATTCCTATTTGCCTCTTGCCTTTTTCTATGTCAGAGGGCTATGCTGTTTGCATTTTTTCCCATTCCTGAAACTGCCATATAAAGAAATTGATAATTTTGCTTTATATGTTGTTTTTTTCTCTTGCATTTGCAAGATGTCTCAATCTGATCCTGTCTCAGAATTCACTGATGGATCCCAGCTGCCTGATAACAGTTCTACCAAAGCTAAGTGCATTTGTTATAAACTTGTGGAGATTATACCTCCAGCTGTGGTTTGTAATAGTTGTCATGATAAACTTTTACATGCAGAAAATGTATCCATCAGTAGTAGTTCATTAACTGTTGCTGTTCCCTCAACATCTAATGCACAAGATATACCTGTAAATTTAAAAGAATTTATTTCTGATTCTATTCAGAAGGCTTTGTCTGCCATCCCACCTTCTAATAAACATAAAAGATCTTTTAAAACTTCTCATAGAGTTGATGAAATTTTAAATGACCGGCAACATACTGATTTATCCTTCTCTGATGAGGATCTATCTGATTCAGAAGATCCTGCCTCAGATATTTACACTGACAAATCCTCTTTTTTTATTTAAAATGGAGTATATTCGTTCTTTATTAAAAGAAGTGTTGATTACATTGGATATGGAGGAAACTAGTCCTCTTGATATTAAAACTAGTAAAAGTTTAAATTCTGTTTATAAACCTCCTTTGCCAGCAGTTTGATTGGAGTTTTGGGAAAAGATCCCCAAAGTTGATGGGGATATCTCTACTCTTGCTAAACTTACTACTATTCCTACGGAAGATAGTACTTCTTTTAAAGATCCTTTAGATAGGAAACTTGAATCTTATCTAAGGAAAGCTTATTTATATTCAGCATGATTTGTCTAGCATTGTTAAGTTGATCCAGTGCTGCAGAATCTGTTGGCGCTCTACAAATACCTGATAATAATAATAAATTCAACATGCTAATAATTTCATTTGTGATGCCATTTTTTATATCATCAAAATTGATGTTAGATATGTCTTTAGCTATTTTAGCTAGAAGAGCTTTGTGGCTCAAATCTTGGAATGCTGATATGACTTTTAAGTCCAGATTGCTTTCTCTTTCTTTCCAAGGTAATAGATTATTTTGTTCTCAATTGGATTCAATAATTTCAACTGTCACTGGGGGGGAGGGAGTTTTTTTGCCTCAGGATAAAAAACCTAAAGGTAAATCTAAAGCTTCTAACTGTTTTCGTTCCTTTCAACATAATAAGGAACAGAAATCTAATCCTTCCCCAAAGGAATCTGTTTCCAATTGGAAGCCTTCCTCAAATTGGAATAAATCCAAGCCATTTAAGAGATCAAAGCCAGCCCCCAAGTCCGCATGAAGGTGCGGCCCTTATTCCAGCTCAGCTGGTAGGGGGCAGATTAAAATTCTTCAAAGATGTTTGGATCAATTCAGTCCAAAATCATTGGATTCAGAGTATTGTCTCTCAGGGGTACAGAATAGGATTCAGAGTAAGACCACCTGTGAGAAGATTTTTTCTCTCACGCATTCCAGGGAACCCAGTAAAGGCTCAGGCTTTCCTGAAGTGTATTTCAGACCTGGAGTTATCAGGGGTAATCATGCCAGTTCCGTTTCAGAAACAGGGCCTGGGGTTTTATTCAAATCTATTCATTGTCCCAAAGAAAGAAAATTCATTCAGACCAGTTTTGGATCTAAATATTTTGAATCGATATGTAAGAGTACCAACTTTCAAGATGGTGACTATAAGGACTATTCTGCCTTTTGTTCAGCAAGGGCATTATATGTCCACAATAGACTTACAGGATGCATATCTTCATATATTGATACATCCGGATCACTATCAGTTCCCGAGATTCTCTTTTCTAGACAAACATTACCAATTTGTTGCTCTTCCTTTTGGCCTAGCAACAGCTCCAAGAATCTTTTCAAAGGTTCTTGGTGCCCTACTCTCTGTAATCATAGAGTGGGGTATTGCGGTGTTTCCTTATTTGGACGATATCTTGGTACTCGCTCAGTCTTTACGTTCTGCAGAATCTCACGTGAATCAACTAGTGTTGTTTCTACAAAGACATGGTTGGAGGATCAATTTACCAAAAAGTTCTTTCTTTCCTCAGACAAAGGTAACCTTTTTAGGTTTCCAGATAGAGTTGACTTTGTCTCTAACAGACAAGAGACGTTTGAAATTGGTTGCAGCCTGTCGGAACCTTCAGTCTCAGTTATTCCCTTCAGTAGCTATATGCATGGAAGTTTTAGGTTTCATGACTGCAGCATCGGACGCGATCCCCTTTGCTCGTTTTCATATGAGACCTCTCCAGCTGTGTATGCTGAACCAATGGTGCAGGGATTATACAAGGATATCAAAATTAATATCCTTAAATCCCAATGTTCGACTTTCTCTGACTTGGTGGTTAGATCACCATCGTATAATTTTAGGGGCCTCTTTCGTTCGTCCAACCTGGACTGTGATCACAACACATGCAAGTCTTTCAGGTTGGGGATCTCTGACAGCACAAGGGGTTTGGAAATCTCAAGAGGCGAGATTACCAATCATCATTTTGAAACTCCGTGCAATTCTCAGGGCTCTTCAGTTTTGGCCTCTATTGAAGAGAGAACCGTTCATTTGTTTTCAGACAGACTATCACAACTGTGGCATATGTCTATCATCAGGGTGGGACTCACAGTCCTTAAGCTATGAAAGAAGTATTTCGGATACTTGTTTGGGCGGAATCCAGCTCCTGTCTAATTTCTGCGGTTCATATCCCAGGTATAGACAATTGGGAAGCGGATTATCTCAGTCGTCAGACTTTACATCCGGGAGAATGGTCTCTCCATCCAGATGCGTTTTCTCAAATTTTTCAGATGTGGGGGCTTCCAGAAATAGATCTGATGGCTTCTCATCTGAACAAAAAACTTCCCAGGTACCTGTCCAGGGATCCTCAGGCGGAAGCAGTGGATGCGTTGACACTTCCTTGGTGTTATCAACCGGCTTATATTTTTCTGCTTCTAGTTCTTCTTCCAAGTGTGATCTCCAAAATTATCATGGAGCAATCGTTTGTGCTGCTGGTGGCTCCAGCATGGCCTCACAGGTTTTGGTATGCAGATCTTGTTCAGATGTCCAGTTGCCAACCTTGGCCAGACCTATCTCAAGGTCTGTTTTTCCATCAGGATCTCAAATCATTAAATTTGAAGGTATGGAAATTGAATGCTTAGTCATAGAGGTTTCTCTGACTCAGTGATTTAGGGGACACTGAACTTAATTTTTTTTTCTTTTGTGATTCAGATAGAGCATATAATTTTAAGCAACTTTCTAATTTACTCCTATTATCAAATTTTCTTCATTCTCTTGGTATCTTTATTTGAAATGCAAGAATGTAAGTTTAGATGCCTGCCCATTTTTGGTGAACAACCTGGGTTGTCCTTGCTGATTGGTGAATAAATTCATCCACCAATAAAAAAAAGTGCTGTCCAGGGTCTGAACCAAAAAAAAAAGCTTAGATGCCTTATTTTTCAAATAAAGATAGCAAGAGAACAAAGAAAAATTGATAATAGGAGTAAATTAGAAAGTTGCTTAAAATTGCATGCTCTATCCAAATCATGAAAGAAAAAATTGGATTCAGTGTCCCTTTAATACTATGTTGCAGGCTCGTAAATCTGTTTCTAGAAAGATTTATTATCGAGTTTTGAAGACTTACATTTCATGGTGTTCTTCTCATAAATTCTCTTGGCATTCTTTTAGAATTCCTAGAATTTTACAGTTTCTTCAGGATGGTTTGGATAAAGGTTTGTCTGCAAGTTCCTTGAAAGGACAAATCTCTGCTCTCTGTTTTATTCCACAGGAAAATTGCTAAACTTCCTGATATTCATTGTTTTGTACAGGTTTTGGTTCGTATCAAGCCTTTCATTAAATCAATCTCTCCTCCTTGGAGTCTTAATTTGGTTTTGAAGACTTTACAGGCTCCTCCATTTGAGCCTATACATTCTTTGGACATTTAAACTACTTTCCTGGAAAGTGTTGTCCCTTTTGGCCATCTCTTCTGCTAGAAGAGTTTCTGAATTATCCGCTCTCTTTTGAATCTAATTTTCTGATTTTTCATCAGGATAAGGCAGTTTTGCAGACTTCATTTAAATTCTTACCTAAGGTTGTGAATTCTAACATTAATAGAGAAATTGTTGTCCCTTCTTTGTGTCCTAATCCTAAGAATTATTTGGAGAGATCTTTACATTCTTTGGATGTGGTGAGAGCTCTGAAATATTATGTTGAAGCCACTAAAGATTTCCGTAAGACTTTTAGTCTATTTGTTATCTTTTCTGGTTCCAGGAAAGGTCAGAAGGCTTCTGCCGTTTCTTTGGCATCATGGTTAAAGCTTTTGATTCATCAAGCATATTTGGAGTCAAGTAAAGCCCCACCTCAGAGAATTACAGCTCATTCTACTAGATCAGTTTCCACTTCTTGGGCTTTTAAGAATGAATCTTCAGTTGATCAGATTTGCAAAGCAGCAACTTGGTCTTCTTTGCATACATTTACTAAATTTACCATTTTGATGTATTTGCTACTTCGGAAGCAGTTTTTGGTAGGAAAGTTCTTCAAGCAGCTGTTTCAGTTTGATTCTTCTGCTTATGATTTAAGTTTTTATTTTTAGAGAATAAACTTATATTTGGGTTGTGGATTCATTTTTTTTCAGCGAAATGGCTGTTTTTATTTTGTCCCTCCCTCTCTAGTAAGACTTGCGTGGAGTTCCACATCTTGGGTATTGCTATCCCATACGTCACTAGCTCATGGACTCTTGCGAATTACATGAAAGAAAACATAATTTATGTAAGAACTTACCTGATAAATTCATTTCTTTCATATTGGCAAGAGTCCATGAGGCCCACCCTTTTTTATGGTGGTTATGATTTTTTTTGTATAAAGCACAATTATTTCCAAATTCCTTTGCTGATGCTTTTTACTCCTTTCTTTATCACCCACTTCTTGGCTATTTGTTAAACTGAATTGTGGGTGTGGTGAGGGGTGTATGTATAGGTATTTTGAGGTTTGGGAAACTTTGCCCCTCCTGGTAGGATTGTATATCCCATACGTCACTAGCTCATGGACTCTTGCCAATATGAAAGAAATTAATTTATCAGGTAAATTCTTACATAAATTATGTTTTTCTTAGTTGCAGTCAGATTACTGAAATAGTTTCAATTAAAGAAAACAGTATTAAAGGGACATTTCTTTCATGTAATTAGCAAGAGTCCATGAGCTAGTGACGTATGGGATATACATTCCTACCAGGAGGGGCAAAGTTTCCCAAACCTCAAAATGCCTATAAATACACCCCTCACCACACCCACAAATCAGTTTTACAAACTTTGCCTCCTATGGAGGTGGTGAAGTAAGTTTGTGCTAGATTCTACGTTGATATGCGCTCCGCAGCAGGTTGGAGCCCGGTTTTCCTCTCAGCGTGCAGTGAATGTCAGAGGGATGTGAAGAGAGTATTGCCTATTGAATGCAGTGATCTCCTTCTACGGGGTCTATTTCATAAGGTTCTCTGTTATCGGTCGTAGAGATTCATCTCTTACCTCCCTTTTCAGATCGACGATATACTCTTATATATACCATTACCTCTACTGATTCTCGTTTCAGTACTGGTTTGGCTTTCTACTACATGTAGATGAGTGTCCTGGGGTAAGTAAGTCTTATTTTCTGTGACACTCTAAGCTATGGTTAGGCACTTTTATATAAAGTTCTAAATATATGTGTTCAAACATTTATTTGCCTTGACTCAGGATGTTCAACGTTCCTTATTGCAGACAGTCAGTTTCATATTTGGGATAATGCATATGAATAAATCAATTTTTTTCTTACCTTAAAATTTGACTTTTTTCCCTGTGGGCTGTTAGGCTCGCGGGGGCTGAAAATGCTTCATTTTATTGCGTCATTCTTTGCGCTGACTTTTTTGGCGCAAAAAAATATTTTCTGTTTCCGGCGTCATACGTGTCGCCGGAAGTTGCTTCATTTTTTGACGTTTTTTTGCGCCAAAAGTGTCGGCGTTCCGGATGTGGCGTCATTTTTGGCGCCAAAAGCATTTAGGCGCCAAATAATGTGGGCGTCTTTTTTGGCGCTAAAAAATATGGGCGTCATTTTTGTCTCCACATTATTTAAGTCTCATTATTTATTGCTTCTGGTTGCTAGAAGCTTGTTCACTGGCATTTTTTCCCATTCCTGAAACTGTCATTTAAGGAATTTGATCAATTTTGCTTTATATGTTTTTTCTATTACATATTGCAAGATGTCCCAGATTGACCCTGAGTCAGAAGATACTTCTGGAAAGTCGCTGCCTGGTGCTGGATCTACCAAAGTTAAGTGTATCTGCTGTAAACTTGTGGTATCTGTTCCTCCAGCTGTTGTTTGTAATGAATGTCATGACAAACTTGTTAATGCAGATAATATTTCCTTTAGTAATGTTACATTACCTGTTGCTGTTCCATCAACATCTAATACTCGGAGTGTTCCTATTAACATAAGAGATTTTGTTTCTAAATCCATTAAGAAGGCTATGTCTGTTATTCCTCCTTCTAGTAAACGTAAAAGGTCTTTTAAAACTTCTCATTTTTCAGATGAATTTTTAAATGAACATCATCATTCTGATTCTGATAATGATTCCTCTGGTTCAGAGGATTCTGTTTCAGAGATTGATGCTGATAAATCTTCATATTTATTCAAAATGGAATTTATTCGTTCTTTATTTTGGGTGTGGATTATTTTCAGCGGAATTGGCTGTCTTTATTTTATCCCTCCCTCTCTAGTGACTCTTGCGTGGAAGATCCACATCTTGGGTAGTCATTATCCCATACGTCACTAGCTCATGGACTCTTGCTAATTACATGAAAGAAAACATAATTTATGTAAGAACTTACCTGATAAATTCATTTCTTTCATATTAGCAAGAGTCCATGAGGCCCACCCTTTTTGTGGTGGTTATGATTTTTTGTATAAAGCACAATTATTCCAATTCCTTATTTTTTATGCTTTCGCACTTTTGTCTTATCACCCCACTTCTATGTCGAGTCGGGTAAAACTCCGCCTCAAAGGATTACAGCTCATTCTACTAGGTCAGTTTCTACTTCCTGAGCGTTTAGGAATGAAGCTTCGGTTGATCAGATTTGCAAAGCAGCAACTTGGTCCTCTTTGCATACTTTTACTAAATTCTACCATTTTGATGTGTTTTCTTCCTCAGAGGCAGTCTTTGGTAGAAAAGTACTTCAGGCAGCTGTTTCAGTTTGATTCTTCTTGGCTATGCGTTAAACTGATTTGTGGGTGTGGTGAGGGGTGTATTTATAGGCATTTTGAGGTTTGGGAAACTTTGCCCCTCCTGGTAGGAATGTATATCCCATACGTCACTAGCTCATGGACTCTTGCTAATATGAAAGAAATGAATATCAGGTAAGATCTTACATAAATTATGTTTTTACACTAGATTTTTCTTTGCATTAATGTTTTGTAGAAGATACAGCCCATCTGGGAGTGTTTTTGTACCAATGTATAGTTTTACTTATTTTGAAATAACATTGTGCTGATTGTCAGTCTCCTAACCAAGCCCCAAAGTTTTAGATTTATACTGATGTATACAGACTTCAGATTGCTTATATTTGTATAATAGGTCTTTACATGTGCAGGGGGAGGGTCTGCTCAGCCCCTTTCAGTGATTGTCCTTGCTTTACCTCATTAAAAAGTGCTAAACTGGGAGATTCTAAGTAAGTTTTTTTTTACTGGATTTTTAGATCAGTATCTGTGCATATTCTTCTTTATAATAGTGTCTATTACATGCAGTTAAATGAAAATAGGTGAATACTGTCCCTTTAAGCAAGAGAAGTAGCCCAATTCTACACATACATACAAGTAGTTAACAAATGTATTCGATCCTCCTCCATTGGGTCTGTAACAGGCCAGTTATAGGAAAAAGAAATATGGAGAATAGTCGAGGAGTAGTTTATGGGGAACTATGTGGGAGGCAATACAATGGTTTGAATGGATGTTCTAGTCCCTATAACAATTATTCTGATTGTTCCTTTAGTAGATTGCAATACAATTAAATCAGAAAAAAAAAATTATTGGCCAACTAATTGATTATGAAAATAAGTTGTCAGCCCTAGAATCAGGCACTAAGGGGTAGATTTATTAAGCAGCGGATGCTGCTTCCTACCACCATGGTTACAGGCTCGTCTAAAACTTAAGTTAAAGAGGACATGAAACTCTAAATCTTTCTTTCATGATTCAGATAGAGGATACAATTTTAAACAACTTTATAATTTACTTCTATTATCTAATTTGTTTCATTCTCTTGGTATCATTTGTTGAAGGAGCAGCAATGACTACTGGTTTCTAACTGAACACATGGGTGAGCCAATGACAATCGGTATATATATGCTGCCACCAATCAGAAGCTAGAATCTAGGTTGTTTGCTGCTCCTGAGTTTTCCTAGATAAACCTTTTAGCAAAGGATAACAAGAGAAGGAAATTAAATAATAGAAGTCAATTGGAAAGTTGTTTAAAATCGTATTCTCTATCTGAAGCATGAAAGGTTCCATGTCCCTTTAAGAAGCAGCAGTCCGATATGATCGGAATGATTGACAGCCTCTGCTAGCAGCTGATTGGCCTCCGGTGAACAGAGGGCTGCATTGCACAAGCATTTCACTAGAAACGCTTGTGCAATGATAAATGCCGACAGTATATCCTGTCGGCATTTAGCGAGGTCGAACGGACATGATTCTCTACAGTGAATCATTTTTTTATTTTATTTTTTGATGATTCCAGCAGAAAAAATAAACATATCAGGATACATTTCAAATAGCCCCAGCGGGCATTCATATATGAATTAGTACATTGAAAAAAATAATTCACAGTACAATAGATCAGACAAAATATGTACTAGAACCTGACATTCATAATATAGCTGAGTACGTCACTGGAGTTTTTATATATAATAAACAATCAACCAAAAGGGAAAAAAAAAAACAGAAGAAAAAAAAGAGAAAAAAAAAATATATATATATTTTTTTCTTTTCCTTTCTCCTGTCTCCTCCTCCGCCTCCCTAAATTATCAAAGTACCAGTATTATTACACGCAACCATCAGTCTTAATATATATTGTCTTATCTCTGTCTTAACTCCCTTCTTCCTTCCCTTACTTCTTTCCTTCTCTTTCTCGTTCCTTTCCTCTCCTATTTCCCCTAATCTTATTTTCTTTCACTATCTTTCTCCCCTTCCCATTCCCCTTCTCTCCCCCTCCCTTTCTCTCCAAACTATTCCTTAATTCCTATCTCATGTAGTAATCTCCCGGGGACCAGATACCCATAATGGGGGAAACAGTTCTAATATAACCAATTCTAAGAAAGCTATAGTATTTAAAAAAGGCTGTAAAATACGCCTTTGAACCTGAAGCGGATAAGATATAATTAGCGGAAGCCAATCCATGAGAAAAACTCAGATTCTACTATCCGTCAGATATTTAGTGTGGAAAGATTCAAATAAAATTTGAAACTGAATTTCTTTAAGAAACTCTGTGACCCTGGGAGCTATATGATCTTTCCAGCCCTTGACAATTAATTGTCTTGCAGTTAAAATAATATTATTTAATATTTTTATCACACGTTTAGGACGTAAATCAGCATTAGTTAAAAAAAAATATCTCCTCAGCAGCAAACGGGGTCATATCTTTATAATGTTTACTATACCAATATCTTATCTTTTGCCAGTATTGTTGAATCTTAGGACAAGACCAGAATATATGAAAAATATCAGCCCTATCCAGAGTACACCGTGAACAAGCATACTTTTGGGTGGGAAAGAATCTAGCCATTTTATCGGGAGAAAGATAGTAATTATTAACTAATTTTAAATGTGTTTCTCTCCAGGATATAGAGATTTGTAATTTTACTAACTCTAGGAAGCTGCGCTCTATGCTATTCTCCTCCAATTGAGGGAAGTATCTCTTCCAGTAATTATATAATTTATCCATATTGAGGTCCCCCTGTTTAGCCAGGAGAATATCATAAATCAAAGATATTGAGGAGCGACCCAAGGAAAATTGACTAATTATATTCTTAATATCCATCCAATCCACAAACACCTCTGTATTCCACTTTTGCGAGAATATATAATGACGTAGCTGGAAATACGCAAATAAATTCGAGTGGGGTAGATTAAATTTATGGAATAATAATTCTGAGGATAATAACTGATTAGAATCAAATAACTGATAAACATATATCAGTCCTGCCTCAGCCCACAATCTAAACACTCTCTGGTTAATACCCGTTATAAATTCAGGATTACCTATTATCGGGAGAAATTCAGAAAATAATGGAGAAATTTTTAATACTCGGCAAATTTTATGCCAGGCTATAATAATGTTTTTAAAAGAGATCAATTTATTTATATTCAAAGGCAATTTTTTTACCGGACAGTGGAGAATGGCTTTTAGAGAGAAGGGAGAAATCAAGAATGTTTCCAAACCTACCGAAACAAATTTATCTATCCCCGTAATCCAATCGAAGGCCAATTTAGCTAGACAGGACCAATTATATAACCTAAAATCTGGCAATGCAAGCCCTGCCTGAGAGCGTTTCTGCATCAACCTGTTCAGACTAATCCTAGGCTTTTTATTGCCCCATATAAATTTAGATTGCCAGGACTGTACATCACTAATATCTTTATTAGTCATAAGTAACGGAAGATTCTGGAGAAGATATAAAACTCTAGGCAAAATAATAGTTTTAATCAAATTGACTCTTGCAGATAATGAAATTGGTAAAGAGGACCAGTTTTCTAGATCATTTTTAATTTTCAACAAGACCGGTGTGAAATTTAATTTGTACCAATTTGCTGGATTTCTATGAAGAATAATACCTAAATACCGGAAGGACTCAACTACTTTAAAAGGATGATCTCCCCAATTGGGACCGTTCTTATGTAACCATAGAAGTTCACTTATCAAAATTTATTTTATATCCTGAAAAGGAGGAGAAAGCCTTAAATAATTGTAACACTATAGGAATATAATGTTCAGCCTTATCCAGAAATATTAACAAATCATCTGCATACAAAAGCGTTTTTAGTCTAATGGGATCCCTGGCAACCTATCCCGTAATAAAATAGCAAATGGTTCCAGAGCCAAGTTAAAAAGCAAGGGGGACAGGGGACACCCTTGCCTAGTTCCTCTTTTGAGTGATATATACGGAGAAGAGTGACCGTTGATGCAGAGAAAGGAAATCGGATTTTTATATAAATTTATAACAAATTCAAGAAACTGATTCTTAAATCCAAAATGCTCTAAAGCCGTAAACAAATAATTCCAATTCACTGCATCAAAGGCCTTCTCGGCGTCTACTGTCAGAATAGCTGCTTCCCTGATCTTAATTCATGACAGAAAAGTTTAAAATATTTTGCCAATTTGGCGTTTTCACGTAAATTTTTTGCCGATAATCTATCCAATATAGGGCACAGTGTCATATTAAAATCCCCCCCTAAAATTAAATTAGCTGCTGAGAATAAAAATAGTTTGCTTCTAATAGTATCCCAAAAAAACGGTGAAAAAGAATTGGGGCCATATATATTACATATAACAAAGTTACAATTATTAATCTGGATATGTGGGATCAAAAATCTTCCCTCTGGATCAGCCTCCGTTTTTACAATATTATAAACTAAATTTTTATGTAACAATATTGCTACTCCTGATTTTCTTTTGACACCTGACGCTGCAACGCATTCGCCTACCCATTTACACATCAATTTGGCAGCTTCAACCATATTAAGGTGTGTTTCCTGTAGCATCACAAGATCAGGATTAAATTTAGCGAGATATTTGATAATTAACTTACGTTTTCTAGGAGACGTGATGCCCCCCACGTTCCAAGAAAGTATATTAATCTTGGATGCCATCAATCCTCAACATAAGATAATATTCCATATCTTTTAGGCTGGGCATATAACCAGGGGCGGGAGGAGGAGAAAAAAAAAAGACAAAAACAAACTACAAAGAAGCAAAAAAAAAACCAAAAAAAAAAACACAAACAAACACAACATAAGTAAAAAAAAGGAAAAATCTGCCATCCTGTACCGACATACTAAACCTAAGAGGAATTTAAACTTAGAATAAAAAACATTCAGTTAAAAAAAAAAAAAATTCCCCTTTTAAAAATATTAATAAACAATGTATCCAACCAAGCTATAACTAAAACAATATAACCAATCAAATAACACATCAATCTTGTTCAAAACAGATTTTCATTCTGGTAAGAATTAATTCCCCTAAAATGCTATAGGGTACTGATAAACTCATGGGCCTCTTGGGGATTATTAAGAACTCGCCTGACACCATTCTCTTCCATTACAATCTTTGCAGGGTATACCACCCAGGCTTTAAACCCTTTATCAATAATCTTGGTGCATAACTGGATCATTTGTTTCCTTTTAGTGGACGTTTCTATTGAGAAATCCTGAAACATCAACAACTTGTTTCCTTCAAATACAAATTCCCCTATCTTTCTATATGCTTTTAATAAGTCTACCTTATTCTGATATCTAAGAAGTTTGAAAATAGACATTCTACTTCTATTACCCATAGATGTACTTGTTCTACTATATCCAACTCTATGGGCTCTTTCAACTGCAAGAGGAAGTTGTTGTTCAGGAAAACCTAATGCCTTAGGGAGTAATAAAGAGGTAACTTTAATAAGATCCTCATACTCGGGGGATTCGGAAGTCCGATAATTCTAATGTTATTCCGCCTGGAGCGATCCTCCAGATGGAATTGTAAACTTGAAATTTTAGCTTCATGGTCTTGCGTAAGTTTATCTTGAATATTAACCCGGTCCTCCAAGTCAGAGATCCTATTTTCTGCTTCCACTATTCTTGAGGCAAATTGCTTGACCTCATTTGACAATGAAACAATGTCTGTAGATATACTGCTAAGCTCTTTCTTAATAATATCAAACTGAGGAGTGAATATATTGGTTAGTTGCGATACTAAATTACCTATGTCTAAATGAGCCATACCCCCTCCACAGAGGGGTCCAATGAGGTGTCTGCACTCCTAACCTTTCTATCCTTACTTTTTGGCGGCATTATGGGGGAACTCTGTTTCGTATGTATAACAAATCTTTCCATATACCCTGTGATTACAAACAATATGTGCAAAGCTGCAAATGCAGCGAGAAAGAAAGAAAAGAAAAAGAAATAACACGTGAAATAAAACCAAAAAGAAAAAAAACTCTGTGTAGTCAAATCCAAAGAGAACTAATGACTCTCTACAGTGAATCATGTCCGCCCGACCCTTAGTAAATCTACCCCCTAAGTCTCGACAATATCAACCTCAGAATTTGAAATGGGGGTAATAATTGTTCTTACAAGTGCAGATATCCACTATAATTTAGCAAATCACCTGAAATTAATATAACTAGATCAATTGCCTTAACTGTATAACATATAAACAAATATCTTGTAGGATATATTTTCCTGAGCTTAATAAGTAAACTGCACTGGGGTGGGAGGAGCCAGCGGCAAGATAATGTGATTTTAGGTAGGATAGGTAAAAGTAGGGAGGCTCAGCATAGATTAGACCGGCCTCCTAGGAAACATGTTTATTTCAATAAATACACATTTGTCTTTTAAATATAAAATGAAAGGCATCATAAGTATATAAGGACATAGGTTTTATTTCCATTTATTTATTAATAATACAAAAGAAAATATTTAAATGTTGAAATACATTGTTATTATATATTTACAACGCTATTGCTTCACCACTTTAACTGTAATGTAAAAATAGGTTATGAAATTCAAGTGTAATAATATATCCACTGAAGTTTGTACAATACAAATACTACAACTTTATTAGTTTTCATAGATCACAAAAAGTTATTTAAAAAGAAAATATATTGTTATACAAATTTAGAACAGGCTGGGGCGTTTCAGTGAACGTGTACAAAACTTTTCATCATTTAGTATTTTTTCCCCCCTTTTACAGTTACATTATGTGCATCAATTAGACAATGAAGTGAGTATTTATGTTTCAAAATGCTAGAACGTTACTAAATGTAGCATTACACAAACTTGTTATAAACCCCTCTGTCTCCGTGCACTAAATGTTTTCCAACTTGTTTAGGAGCCGTCTGTACTTTTCACACAGTGTTTGCCCAAAGAAAATCTAAAAATAAAAACCTATGTTCACATGGACTAAGCTAGTTAGCTTTTTAAGAAAGACAATGGTGCTTGTGTGGATGTTAAGGGATGAAACCTTGTTTACTTTTATTTATTATTGGTAAAATCTACACTTAGTGTTTGTGTATATATCTACATACATACAGACACACAAATATACACACACATACATATACACAGACACACAAATATACACACACATACATATACACAGACACACAAATATACACACACATACATATACACATACACACAAATATACACACACATACATATACACAGACACACAAATATACACACACATACATATACACAGACACACAAATATACACACACATACATATACACATACACACAAATATACACACACATACATATACACAGACACACAAATATACACACACATACATATACACAGACACACACACTGGTAAACACAACAGTCTAATTTTATTTAGACCTAAGAATTCATTGGCAGCACTTCCAGGGTCATAAGGGTGGTCATTAAAGTGTTTGTCAGTAATGCCTCTTAAAAAAAATTGTACAATTTGTAAAGCACTGCCGTTGTCTTGTTTTATATTTTTTTTAACCATTTACTTTATTTTTGTTGAACTCTTGACAAATTAGTGGGTTTTGGTGTCAGCAGGGTAGTGAGTAGACTAAAGGGATTTTAAACTCAAAAATTAAATCCCACATGATTTAAATGTTTAATTAAGCACTGTAAAACTAATGCAATGCACATTAATTATTCATTCATTTCGCCTGCTTTTTATCTAATTTACCTCTCCAAATTGTATTTTTTTTTCCCCAGAGTCAGGTAGTACACTGGATACTTAAGTATGCTGCAGAATTATTGCTTAGAGAAGAGCAGGAGTATGTGCAAATCAGTCATCTGACTGGACACCCCTAAGGCTATGAAAACACACTCAAGGCTTTTCCAATTCATGCAAAATTCTGTTACCAAAATGAAAGCTTTATAATGCTGATAAAATATGTATTCTGTAAGCAGATTGAATGCAATGCAGTGCTTCATTGTTGATATTTACTTTGCATTTATAAAAAAATACTTTAATGTCTTTTTAAATGATGTTTAAAAAAGTCAAAACCAACTACATTAAAAAATATATTTTATGAGAAAAACAAAAAACGAGACTTTCAGAAGGAAAAAAAAAAACAGAAGCAGAGTCTATTTCCTATATTACGCATCCACGCTATTCATTACTAAGCGAGGTTTGTTGGATGGCGGCTTTGGTGGACCAGCTCTGCGCTGATCTTCTTCATCATCAATTTCCTCGTCGTCATTATAGTCATATCGCTGCTTCTGTTGAGCTACTTTTCTTTCTTCAACGTCTTCATCATCTTCTTCTTGATCTTTGTCTCTGTAAAACAGAGGGAATAAATTAGCCTATAATAGTTTACTTACTATAAAGGTATTTTACATCTCACGTTATCTATAAGTAGATGAGCCTGCATACTGGTATTATACATCTCACGTTATCTATAAGTAGATGAGCCTGCATACTGGTATTATACATCTCACGTTATCTATAAGTAGATGAGCCTGCATACTGGTATTATACATCTCACGTTATCTATAAGTTGATGAGCCTGCATACTGGTATTATACATCTCACGTTATCTATAAGTAGATGAGCCTGCATACTGGTATTATACATCTCACGTTATCTATAAGTAGATGAGCCTGCATACTGGTATTATACATCTCACGTTATCTATAAGTAGATGAGCCTTTATACTGGTATTATACATCTCACGTTATCTATAAGTAGATGAGCCTGCATACTGGTATTATACATCTCACGTTATCTATAAGTAGATGAGCCTGCATACTGGTATTATACATCTCACGTTATCTATAAGTAGATGAGCCTTTATACTGGTATTATACATCTCACGTTATCTATAAGTAGATGAGCCTGCATACTGGTATTATACATCTCACGTTATCTATAAGTAGATGAGCCTTTATACTGGTAGTATACAAACAGCATTCACTCTTTACTAAAAAGGACATAAAACAGTTTGATGCTGTTCTATAAATTGTTTAAATTTGTAATTGTAGTAAAAATGTGTTTGCAATTTAGCTGCAGTATATAGAATTTGCTCCCTTTCGTGTCATTTAAAACGTGTCTAAAAAGTAAAATTGGCATTGCCATGTTTGAACCTAGGTTTACCTATTTATTTTTTCCAGCTGAGGCATCTGGGGACAGATGACAGAATACAGCGGATTCATAGAAACATTAAACAGTAAATAAATGCTAAATAGAATGATGTATTTAAAGGGACACTAAACCCAAAATATTTATTTCATGATTAAGATAGAGAATACAATTTTAAACGACATCCCAATTTACTTCTATTATATAATTTGCTTCATTCTTTAGATATCCTTTGTTGAAGAAATAGCAATGCACATGAATGAGCCAATCACACAAGGCATCTATGTCTAGCCACCAATCAGCAGACACTGAATCCTATCTAGATATGCTTTTCAGCAAAGGATATCAAGAGAATTAAGCAAATTAGATAATAGAAGTAAATTAGAAAGTTGTTTAACATTGAATGCTCTAGTCTATCTGAATCATGAAAGAAAAAAGTGGGTTTCATGTCCCTTTAAAGCAAAGATTAGCCTGAGAATAAAGTGTCCATAGAGCTCCGTGGGTTGTTTTCCTTCTCTGCGGAGACCAGATAGTTAGGGACAGTTATAAATGGTCACTAGAATGTGAAACCAATGGATATGGGATATAGCAATGATAATAAACATTTAGATCTTTTTATAAAATGTTTGTGTAATAAAAATAACCATTTATTTCCCCCCCTTCATGAAAATTAGCTCTGAAAATTGTAGATTTTTCAATTCAAAGAAGCGCAAATGCACTCTGCTGACTTCTTAAGGCTAGCCCTGCTACATATCTATAACTTATTGGTGTTAGCACATAAGAGCAAAAAACACTGCACTTCTGGAAAAGCAAGCCCAGATTGTCTCCTCCAAATAAGGGAGGTGTTGCATGCGTGATTGGTTGTTGTGATTGGAATATGTCAGATATACTATTCTATAGCAAGAAAACAGATGTGTCTTGTAATAACAAAGTGTTTAACCCCTTCTTAACCGGGCTTATTTGTCTACATTGGAACAAAGTAAATATAAAACTACAAGTGACACTTACCTGAAGTAAGGAACATTTACATTAGTTTTAACAAAAACAAATGTCATTTGTCACAGAATATTCAGTATTTGTTTAAATAGTGCAGCAAATGTGTTTTCTAAAAACTAATTTTTTTCATGGGTTGTTGTTTTAAAAAAATAGCTATTCCATATGCAAACAAACATAAACCTAAATGAGCAATTCTCCATACATTTTATACTCTGCAGCTGGTATAACTTCCCACACATTAAACAGGACTCAATTTTACACTACACTGTCCCTTTAACCCAAGCCTCCCTATGAGGAAGTGGAAAAAACTATAAAAACATTTTACAGCAAAAAGAAGAAAAATAAACATAAATTGCAATAATGATATGTTTGTAATAATTCAATATTTTATAGGTTGTAAAAGCTTAGTTTAACTGTCCATTAAGTTTCAGGTTTGAGGTAAAAAAAAAAAAAACTTTCATGATTTAGATAGGGCATGTAATTTTAAACAACTTTCCAATTTATCAGCAAGTTTGCTTTGTTCTCTTGGTATTCTTGGTTGAAACCTAAACCTAGGTAGGCTCATATGCTAATTTCTTAGCTCGCGAAGGCCGCCTCTTATCTGAATGCATTCTGATTTTTTTCACAACTAGAGGGTGTTAGTTCGTGTGTGCCATATAGATAACATTGTGCTCACGCCCGTGGAGTTGCATTTTAGCCAATCAGTGCCAACTCCTATGTAAGTCTGTAAAAAAACTAAAATAAGGGCGCAGTCTGCAGAGGATTAGATACAAGGTAATCACAGAGGTAAAAAGTATATTAATATAACCGTGTTGGTTATGCAAAACTGGGAAATGGGTAATAAAGGGATGATCTTTAAAAATTCTTGTGTACACTGTCCCTTTAAGTGGCGCTTATGTGGGCTGGGTTCTAGGTTAATGCAAAGTAAAAGTAAGTTTTCCATTTATTTTATTTTTTTTATATTATTTGTTAAATATATCAGGGTCGCTAGTGTTAACATATGCTCTAATTAGTTTACACTGTAACATCCCTTTAACTAATATTAGACTAAGCCTGTAAAACACACATGGGGGCATATGTATCAAGCTCCGAATGGCGCATGATGTCCCGTGTTTCTGGCGAGCCTGCAGACTCGCCAGAAACAGCAGTTAAGAAGCAGCGGTCACAAAGACCGCTTCTCCATAACCTGTCCGCCTGCTCTGAGCAGGCGGACAGACATCGCCGGAAATCAACCCGATCGATTGCGATCGGGTTGATTGACACCCCCTGCTGGCGGCCGATTGGCCGCGAGTCTGCAGGGGGCGGCGTTGCACCAGCAGCTCTTGTGAGCTACTGGTGCAATGCTGAATACGGCAAGCGTATTGCTCGCCGTATTCAGCGAGGTCTGGCGGACCTGATCCACCAGACCTTGATAAATATGCCTCATTGCATCCTCTCCATAGCTTTACAACCCAGGGCTTTATTTCATATATTGTATGTACTATAAAACAACTGCCATGTAGAGAGGTATCAGTTTAACATACAGGTAGGACAGTTTCTGACTGAAGGCGACTATACTCCTGATGTAAAATCCAGCTCATTATCAGATAGATCGAGGACCAACAAACTAGCCCACATCGCTAATACATTTCCATAACAAAAAGATCAACAACTTACGGCATCTCATAGTCATATTCCCCTTTGTCCTTATCTCGGCAACAGCAGCAATAGGCAATAATTCCAAGAACTATAATTCCTCCAACACTCCCTCCAATGATCCCAGCATAGAAAGCAATGTTCATAGAAGCTGATAAAGAAATAATTTTGAGCCGTTTAAAAACACGCCTACTAAAATTCATAATTATATTGGACATATTTTCTGATGCTATCATAAGATTTGTGAGAAAATAGAGAAAGTTTTTCATTATATGAAAAATAAAAACAGATGCTAGATTTTCACCATAATACACAGGTGCTGCCTGTGAGTTTAATATTATATTCTTTATTAAAATAGACCACTGGTTTTCAAGATTACCTTGGATGAGAGCAGGTAAAATAACCATGGTTACTAATCAGCTGATTGTTTCACCTGTGCTCTAGTTCAGTAATCCTCAAAATATGGCCTGTTAGGGAGGTCTGAGAACAGATTTAAAAAACAGTGAAATACACATATAAAGATTTATATGGTATCCCCTATACATAATGGATTTTGGGGGGTTGCAATAAAAACTAGAGGGGCCCCCTGGCTATATAGGCAAAATGTATTTTTTTTTATTATTTAAATAAAATAAAAAAGGGAGGAACTTGTCAATTATAAATCTTTATTGTGACTCAAACAGATTTACACAGGAAAGATCAATAAATATTTATTCTATTTCTCTTTGCTGTCACAAGTTACGCTGGTCACTATGGGTGTAAGTGATGTGTGGATATTATTGGATTTGTTTAAATATCTATATTTTAAGAATACACAGATCTTACTGAGCTATTCTATTAAATTTTAACGTTTTAGTTATAGACTATTTCATTACATAAATATATACACAAATGCAAGGATATTCTGGCTTGTACTAATTTGTATATTTCACATTACTTACGTGGCATCACCGCTAGTGTGAGATTACAGAAGTCGGATCCCACCTTATTTTTTGCAGTACAAATAAAAAATCCAGATGTGTCCATTGAGATATTTTTTAATGTCAAACCTCCTGCCACTGAGAATAAAGAGATACATATTTTATATCACATGAAGAGCTGCCAGTAATTCAGATAATTGCTGTAATACGTCATTATTATTATTAGGACATTTTCTACGTTGTATTACATCTGACAACAACACGCCTATCACAATAGATGCATATATAATATCAGCAAGACCCTAGACTGGACACATTAGGAGCTTAGTTAACAGTATACATAAATAATAAAAAAAATGATGGGCACTTTGACCCAGGGGCGTTGATCCCAAATCAGAACAAACTCAGGCCTAGATTTAGAGTTTGGCGGTAGCCGTGAAAACCAGCGTTAGAGGCTCCTAACGCTGGTTTTAGGCTACCGCCGGTATTTGGAGTCAGTCAGGAAAGGGTCTAACGCTCACTTTTTAGCCGCGACTTTTCCATACCGCAGATCCCCTTACGTCAATTGCGTATCCTATCTTTTCAATGGGATCTTTCTAACTCCGGTATTTAGAGTCGTGTCTGAAGTGAGCGTTAGAAATCTAACGACAAAACTCCATTCGCAGAAAAAAGTCAGTAGTTAAGAGCTTTCTGGGCTAACGCCGGTTCATAAAGCTCTTAACTACTGTGCTCTAAAGTACACTAACAGCCATAAACTACCTATGTACCCCTAAACTGAGGTGCCGCCACTCGATTAAATTTTTTTAACCCCTAATCTGCTGACCGCCACCTACGTTATACTTATGTACCCCTAATCTGCTGCCCCTAACACCGCCGACCCCTATATTATATTTATTAACCCCTAACCTGCCCCCCACAACGTTGCCGCCAGCCACCTACAATAATTAACCCCTAATCTGCCGACCGCCACCTACGTTATACTTATGTACCCCTAATCTGCTGCCCCTAACACCGCCGACCCCTATATTATATTTATTAACCCCCTAATCTGCCCCCTCAACGTCGCCTCCACCTGCCTACACTTATTAACCCCTAATCTGCCGAGCGGACCGCACCGCTACTATAATAAAGTTATTAACCCCTAATCCGCCTCACTCCCGCCTCAATAACCCTATAATAAATAGTATTAACCCCTAATCTGCCCTCCCTAACATCGCCGACACCTAACTTCAATTATTAACCCCTAATCTGCCGACCGAATCTCGCCGCTACTGTAATAAATGGATTAACCCCTAAAGCTAAGTCTATCCCTAACACCCCCCTAAGTTAAATCTAACGAAATAAATTAACTCTTATTAAATAAATTATTCCTATTTAAAGCTAAATACTTACCTGTAAAATAAATCCTAATATAGCTACAATATAAATTATAATTATATTATAGCTATTTTAGGATTTATATTTATTTTACAGGTAACTTTGTATTTATTTTAACCAGGTACAATAGCTATTAAATAGTTAAGAACTATTTAATAGCTAAAATAGTTAAAATAATTACAAATTTACCTGTAAAATAAATCCTAACCTAAGTTACAATTAAACCTAACACTACACTATCAATAAATAAATTAAATAAAATACCTACAATTACCTACAATTAAACCTAACACTACACTATCAATAAATGAATTAAATACAATATCTACGAATAAATACAATTAAATAAACTAACTAAAGTACAAAAAATAAAAAAGAACTAAGTTACAAAAAATAAATTTTTTTTTACAAACATTAGAAAAATATTACAACAATTTTAAACTAATTACACCTACTCTAAGCCCCCTAATAAAAAACAAAGCCCCCCAAAATAAAAAATGCCCTACCCTATTCTAAATTACAAAAGTTCAAAGCTCTTTTACCTTACCAGCCCTGAACAGGGCCCTTTGCGGGGCATGCCCCAAGAAATTCAGCTCTTTTGCCTGTAAAAAAACACATACAATACCCCCCCCCCAACATTACAACCCACCACCCACATACCCCTAATCTAACCCAAACCCCCCTTAAATAAACCTAACACTAAGCCCCTGAAGATCTTCCTACCTTATCTTCACCTCACCGGGTATCACCGATCCGTCCTGGCTCGAAAATCTTCATCCAAGCCCCAGCGGGGGCTAGACATCCATCATCCGACAGCTGAAGAAGTCCAGAAGAGGGTCCAAAGTCTTCATCCTATCTGGGAAGAAGAGTAGATCCGGACCGGCAACCATCTTCTTCCAAGCGGCATCTTCTATCTTCATCCGATGAGGACCGGCTCCATCGTGAAGGCCTCCAGCGCGGACCCATCTTCTTCCGAGGACGTCCAACTGAAGAATGACGGTTCCTTTAAGGGACATCATCCAAGATGGCGTCCCTTGAATTCCGATTGGCTGATAGGATTCTATCAGCCAATCGGAATTAAGGTAGGAAAATTCTGATTGGCTGATGGAATCAGCCAATCAATCAAGTTCAATCCGATTGGCTGATCCGATCAGCCAATCAGATTGAGCTCGCATTCTATTGGCTGTTCCGATCATGTAAATCAGGTATGTAAAGGTTTACTTCCTTAGTTCTCTTATGTTCACTTGTAACACACAGTTTTGAATACTAATAGAAAATAATTTTTCCTCTAAAATGTTGCAAGTTTTTGTTGATGCCCAAGCAGCAAAAATACTTAACATGAGTAAAGAACAAATCAATTTCTCTGATAGAAATAATACATTGACTGTTTTGTATTCCGATGATGTTGTCCTTTGACTAAAACTAATAAGAGTTCCTTAGTAGCCATATAGCTATAAGCAGGCTAAACTGGGATATCACCCTATATTCACTGGAAGTAGCAGGAGGAGGCAAAGAGCACCACAGCAAAGCTGTTAAATGTCAACTCCCTTCCCACAATCCCCAGTCATTCTCTTTGTCTTCGGTGCAAGGAAGTGGTGATGTTTATGTGTCTGAAGAAAAATTGGATTTATTTAACTTCAATCAAGATTTTATTTTTTTGAAAGCCAGAGTAGGTTTTCTCTGATCTTTCCTCACAAGATTGGGTCTAGCCATACTCAACGTTAGTGTCTTCAGTAGTGCAGTGGTGGCTTTTAAGCAGTTAGAAACTTGTGAAGTGGGCTTCTCTGTGTTTTCCTAACTTTTTGCTGCCCTAGTATAGAAAGCCAGAGTAGGTTTACTCTGTTTCTTTATTTTTGCCACAGGTCTCTGTGAGGAGTGGCATCCTTTCATACCGAGGGAGCTGTCCTCCTGCCGGACAGCTGGATGTGCAGGTAAGTGCCTTTTTGTCTTCTGGGGCTAGGAGGTTAAGGACGCTAGGAAATGCTGCACTTAATGTGGGACATAAAATCCTTCATAGAGAAGGTTTTTTACTGGTAGGCAGGAACTGAAATGTATGCGTCTATGGAGAGGAAGGAGTTAATCCTCCTTTGTGGCTCAGATTTATCTTATTTGGGCAATCTTCCCTATTTCCTTAAGTGTGCCTTATGGTTTTAGGTTAATAATTTAACAGAAGCTCTGTGGTACAGTAGGGGTTAAGTCTTAAGTTTTTATTCAGCACAAGCTGTGTGTCCGTTAGGAGAGCGTGATATTGAGGGCGCATTTCCTATGATTTTCTATAGAGTTATACCGCTCTTTCAGGGAAGCGATACCAAATCAAAAAAGGAGCAGTGTTAGGTTAATTTGCTTGTGCCCTGTTGGGACAGGGACCTCCGTGTCTCTTGGAGTATGCCGTCATTTCTTTTACATTTTTAGAGAGCAGAGTACAAAATTTTCGACTTTTAGTAATAGCCCGCCTCCTTCTCGGAGAAGTGCAGCGGTGCCATTTTTAACTGGTTTAACAGCTGCATGATCCGCTTCATTATCTTAGGAGCTTATGCAATTTTTGTGCTGAAAGGGGAAATTGCTAAAATGAGAGCGCAGTTTCTTGCTAACTTAGATCTGATTTACCTAGCAAGACCTGTTAGTTGTCTTAGCCCCTTATGTATGAAGTAAACAGTATTAAACAGTTATGTTTCTTCTTTTTTTCATATGGGGGCACAGGTTTCTTGCTAGCATATTTAAGCTTTATTTAGCAAGGCCCGTTATTTTCTTATCCCCTTGGGTGTGCAGTCTTACAAACTTTAGTGAAGGTTTTTTAAGAATATACAGTCATTTCCACTGTTAATGTGTACAGGGTCCTAGTACTCTGTTCCTAAGATATATTTGTTTATGGCTCGTGAGGACCAAATTGTTTTGTTTTTTTTTTTAAAAAAAAGCATATCTGTCTCTCACGTTGGAATAAATCTTTTAAAAAAATTAAGATATTATTGTGGAGCCTCATGTCGTTTAGGACTTATTTAGCCAGAGTATTTGCATATGCAATTTCTGTGCTGCATTTTTTTCACCTATTGATAGTAAAGATGGGTGTTGCCCTCTTAGCCTAATGTCTCCCAGGAAGATGCTGTTCAGGCAATGCCACAGTTTTCTCCTGTAACGTCCCAAGCCTTATGGCATACCCACCAACTGTCCCGATTTTCGCGGGACAGTCCCGATTTTAGGGGTCTGTCCCGATTTGCCCCAGGCATTTAAAAAAAAAAAAAAATTTTTTTTTTTTTTTAAATTCTATTGGGCCCATACTCAGAAGCAGCTGGCTTTGCTCTCACAAGGTTAGATACCTGTTAGATTCCCTGTGGAAAAGGAATGGTATGTGGGTTAAGCAGGAGTAAGAAGGCTGTATGCACTCTGACCACGGGTAATGGTGACCTCTCTAACCTACCTCTGGTAATGATGATATCTAACCCCTGGTGATAATACTAGCATGCTTTCAGTTTTATACAATGAGCAGTGCTAATACCAGGGTAACGAACAGTGGCAGCCGCAGACTGCCAGCTAATGTGCTTGCCAACCCCAGGACCCCATACAATGAATTACAGATACCCATATATGATGTAGTGTGTGTGTCTATCTGTATCCATAACTGTGTGTGTGTGTATCTGTATGTATAAGTTTATGCTATGTAGTGTGTGTGTGTGCCTGCATGTATAAATGTAAGCTATGTAGTGTGTGTGTCTATCTGTATCCATAACTGTGTGTGTGTATCTTCATGTATAAGTGTATGCTATGTAGTGTGTGTGTGTCTGCATGTATAAATGTAAGCTATGTAGTGTGTGTATGTGTATCTGCATGTATAAGTGTATGCTATGTAGTGTGTGTATCTGCATGTATAAATGTAAGCTATGTAGTATGTGTGTGTCTGCATGTATAAATGTAAGCTATGTAGTGTGTGTATGTGTATCTGCATGTATAAGTGTATGCTATGTAGTGTGTGTGTGTCTGCATGTATAAATGTAAGCTATGTAGTGTGTGTATGTGTATCTGCATGTATAAGTGTATGCTATGTAGTGTGTGTGTGTCTGCATGTATAAATGTAAGCTATGTAGTGTGTGTATGTGTATCTGCATGTATAAGTGTATGCTATGTAGTGTGTGTGTGTGTCTGCATGTATAAATGTAAGCTATGTAGTGTGTGTATGTGTATCTGCATGTATAAGTGTATGCTATGTAGTGTGTGTGTGTCTGCATGTATAAATGTAAGCTATGTAGTGTGTGTATGTGTATCTGCATGTATAAGTGTGTATCTGCATGTATAAGTGTATGCTATGTAGTGTGTGTGTCTGCATGTATAAGTGTATACTATGTAGTGTCTGTGTATCTGCATGTATAAGTGTATGCTGCATGTATAAGTGTATGCTATGTAGTGTGTGTGTGTATCTGCATGTATAAGTGTATGCTATGTAGTGTGTGTGTGTGTGTGTATCTGCATGTATGTATGCTATGTAGTGTGCTACTGTGCATTTTTGCTGACTTTAAAGGCCAGAATCTAGAATATTAATTGGGAATGCAGAGAGCAGTTTTAAAGAATTTATTAATAAATGTGCAATTAAGTTAAAAATATTTAGCAATGTCTTTGCAAAGGCTAATTAAATACAGCGCTCACATAGCCATACCAGTGGTTTGAGCTTGTGTTTGATTTGCTGCCTAAGTGTATTAAAATATATGACTTTATTTAGAATTTTATTTTTATTACTTTGGTCTTATGATTTTTTTAAGCCCCGCCCACCACATTTCAATTTTTTGCGGGGGGGGGGGTGTCCCTCTTTTGAATTTTGAAATGTTGGGAGGTATTTTATGGTGTCGCATGCAGTGCCCTGCGGTTCCTCTCAATCTCCAGGAGTGTATTTGCATACAGAATTGCAGCTCAGGTATCCTCTGAGGTATCTGCGGCTTGGTCTGTTTGTTTTTTTTGTTTTCCCTTTCCTATAGGGAAAATGCAAGAGGACATTTATAGTTTCGGATAAGGTTTCTGCCCCACATGCAGCTAAACAGGTGGCCTTTTTCTAATCTGAGAGTGAAATCTCAGATTTAATGAGAAAAAAGTGGGGGACCCAGGCGCCTACCCTAGGAGGCTGAGGTTAAAGATACCAGGAGATGGCTTAAAACAAATTTAATAAAAGTGATTCCTCACAGATAGCACTTACACAAAACACTTCAAATAAAAAACAATAGTGTGGTAATATTACAATAGATATACTTCATGGATCCATGAGTGGGAGATTAAACCATCAATAAATGATAATAAAAACAAGGGGTACAGTTTCAGAAATGAATCAATAAATAAAAAACAATAAAATCAATAATGGTAGTCCTGACTCTTCAATAATTAAACATAGTGTAAAAAATGTGTCAAAAGTCCACAACAATTCACAAAAAATCCAAAAAATAACGGTGATTCAAACAGCTGGGTGCTCGTTAAATCCAGTGATGGGATAGTGAGAAACAAATCCAAATTAAATTGACTGAAATCCAAAGTGTGAAAAAAAGTAGATAAAATAGAACAAAGTACGTGGTAATAAATGGCAGTCACAAATATAATGTTCAAAAATAGTGTGGTAATAAATAAACAATCTTCAATCACAGTGCCAAAATAAGAAGTGGTCCACAATAAATGAAAAAATAATATAAAAATAAACGATCCGCCTGTGGAAAAAAGAACAAAACAAATATAGTGTAGATTGTCCTTTAAAATTGGCAATAATAGAATAAGGCTTACCAGTGCTGGTCTACGCGTTTCGGCCCGTGCTAGGCCTTTATCAAGACTGGTTTATAGGTGCTGGATGGTGGCCTTATATGGGGTAAATGACCTGATATTGCAAAAAACTTATTTACTTCCGGTTTCTTTATTTTTCATTTTAGTCAATAAATATAGTCTGTAAATATATTCAAATGTTTACTAAGAGTTGATTTCAGGAGGAAGGACAAGGGGATTTTATAAAATTGATAATCTTTCGATTTGTGATAAATGTTTATAGCTCCGTTAATTTGTGACGTCACTTCCGGTCCAAGTTTACTAGTCCGATCTGAGAATAATAATCGGAGGGATAGAGTCTGTAGGTTTCAAATGGGGGAATCAAATAGGGGATTCAAATAAAGTTATTTTCGGTAGTAAACCTCTATCGTTTGAAAAAATTATAATAGTAAGCTGGCAATAACTGGGTCCGTTAATGGACCAACCTGATTGGTCGTGACGTCACGACAAAGGGTATACGCCTATGATTGGGTTGAGAGAAAGGTGCGTCTATGATTCCTAGATTCTTAATGGCATATAATGAGGGCTACGTAGGTGGCCCTTTTGGAGGTGTGTGACTTCTTCTCTTTTTCATTGGAGGGGAAGAGTATGGTCTCTTTTTCATTGGAGGGGAAGAGTATGGTCCGCATTGGGGCAAAAGAGAAAATAAACATAAATATAAATAAGCAGAGTGTCATTATTTTGCAGCGATATTTAATTGGAGGGCAAAAGAGAAAATAAGCAGAGTGTCATTATTTTGCAACGATATTGAATATCATCTAGGCGGAATTCAAACTCCTCAGATTTAATGTGAATAGTGTGATAAGTTAAATCAACTAGTTTAGAAATGTACTTTACGTGTATAGGGTATGTAGATTAACCTAGTGGTTCATAACGGTAATCTATAATCTCTGTTCCAATTTATGCTGAAGTGGTTGATTTTAATTGCGCATAGAGGTTTCCATTCTCTAGCAAATCACTAAATTTAATTTCAGGATTTTAAAAGTAAAGTGGAATAAAAGGGCAGATCAAAAACTTAGTTCTTAATTCTAGTGACAACTTCACTAAAGGGAATAAAATATAATAAAATAAAATATCCCATAAGATTTTTGTAGATTTATAAGGTGCTGACGATTTGGAATACTAAATTCGGGCAGTATTAGGTGCCCATACTTGGTTGACCAGCTTATTATGTGCTCACATGAAAGTCAACTGGGCCCTATAAAATGGGCTAAGTTGTCCTTGCTTATAAAATTCAAGTCACAAAATCGCGGAAGAATTTTTTCTATACAATAAGAATAAAATCCAGAATGTATGGTGGTAAAACCGTGGTAGGATGTGGACAAAAGCAGTAACTAACGTATACACATCTACTGAAGGTCTTAAAGAAACTAAAGACTAATCCTAAAGGGTGATTTGTGGGTGTTTCTTAGATAGGGAAGGGTCGTAACAAGGTAAATAAAATAGTGTGCATAGATTAGGGGACCTATATGGTATCTAACAGAAATAATAAATCGAAAAATAATTCTGATGGACTCGGTTCCATAAGGGACTGGATAGAAACTATAAAGTGTGTGTTTCTTATAGAAACCATTACCAGTGGGCCTATACAATTAGGAATAGGCCTAAAGATCAGATTAAGGGTTCAAATGGGAGCCAGAAGATATGTGGTTAGGGTGTATTAGCTTTGAACCCTAGTATGAAAACTTGGTTAAAAAACTTGATACTGAATCGAACTAGATTGGTAAACAACTTCTGGTAATGTAATAGAATTTAAAATGTAAGTAAGTGCAGAATCTTAGAGAGAGGTGTATAGATAGATACTATCTATCTGGTAATTTGCTCAATGAGAGTGGTTTTGCTAGTTGGAAGAGACTAATTTTATATTCAGACCATATTAAAAAGGTGAGACAGATCTTCTTTATTATTGAGACCTCTTGGATACAGACAGTCTAGATTGAAGATCCACCTTGATTCAGCTGTGAGGAGTTTCTTTTCATAATGGCCTCCTCTCCAATCTTGAGGTTTACTACCGAAAATAACTTTATTTGAATCCCCTATTTGATTCCCCCATTTGAAACCTACAGACTATCCCTCCGATTATTATTCTCAGATCGGACTAGTAAACTTGGACCGGAAGTGACGTCACGAATTAAACGGAGCTATAAACATTTATCACAAATCGAAAGATTATCAAATTTTATAAAATCCCCTTGTCCTTCCTCCTGAAATAAACTCTTAGTAAACATTTGAATATATTTACAGACTATATTTATTGACTAAAATGAAAAATAAAGAAACCGGAAGTAAATAAGTTTTGCAATATCCGGTCATTTACCCCATATAAGGCCACCATCCAGCACCTATAAACCAGTCTTGATAAAGGCCTAGCACGGGCCGAAACGCGTAGACCAGCACTGGTAAGCCTTATTCTATTATTGCCAATTTTAAAGGACAATCTACACTATATTTGTTTTGTTCTTTTTTCCACAGGCGGATCGTTTATTTTTATATTATTTTTTCATTTATTGTGGACCACTTCTTATTTTGGCACTGTGATTGAAGATTGTTTATTTATTACCACACTATTTTTGAACATTATATTTGTGACTGCCATTTATTACCACGTACTTTGTTCTATTTTATCTACTTTTTTTCACACTTTGGATTTCAGTCAATTTATTTTGGATTTGGATTTGTTTCTCACTATCCCATCACTGGATTTAACGAGCACCCAGCTGTTTGAATCACCGTTATTTTTTGTGAATTGTTGTGGACTTTTGACACATTTTTTACACTATGTTTAATTATTGAAGAGTCAGGACTACCATTATTGATTTTATTGTTTTTTATTTATTGATTCATTTCTGAAACTGTACCCCTTGTTTTTATTATCATTTATTGATGGTTTTATCTCCCACTCATGGATCCATGAAGTATATCTATTGTAATATTACCACACTATTGTTTTTTATTTGAAGTGTTTTGTGTAAGTGCTATCTGTGAGGAATCACTTTTATTAAATTTGTTTTAAGCCATCTCCTGGTATCTTTAACCTCAGCCTCCTAGGGTAGGCGCCTGTGTCCCCCACTTTTTTCTCATTAAATCCTTTAAGGGTAACAGCTAGGAATCACCCGCCCCCAGGCACAGAGGTTTTCATTCGGCGCTTAGGTCAACCCCTCCTTAATGAAATCTCAGATTTAGACAGTATAATTCCTTCATCTGATGCGGAAGTGGTCTCCTTCAGATGGATGCTTCAACACCTCGTTGTCAGGGTGCCAGGAATCAGACTGAGATGAGAAGTGCAAAAATAATCACACCTTTATTAATAGCAAAAAATAATAAAAAGTCCACTTGTCAAATAAGCCAGGAATCAAAACCAGAGCTGGTAGTCAGACAAGCCGAGTCAGGAGCCAAAGCGAGCAGTCAGACGAGCCAGAATCAGGAACAAGGAGAACAGCAGAGTCAGGAACAAGCCTGGGATCAGGAACCAGGAGGGACGTCAGACAGCCAGGTAATACACAGGAGCTCTCACAAACAGGTCTGAGACAACGCAAGGGCAAAACATACTGAACAGAGGCCCTTTAAATAATAAGTGATGACATCACAATTCTGAGACTGCATCCTGTCTCACACGGATGATGTACACCAGTCTGGCCATAAAAGGAAGTGCAGGAAATGAGCAGCATCACACAGTATGCACCAGAGTCAGCAAGAGAGGTGAGTAAAATGGCTGCCAGCAGCACATGGCAAACAAGGCAGGGGAAAAACCCTGACACTCCTGTACTGTTTAAGGAGGTTTTAGCTACTTGGACGACATTGGCCTCCCTGTCGTCAACCCTTGGAAGTTTTTTTTAATTTGATCAGTTCTAGGATTTTCTTTCCTATGAGGAAGTGTTCTAAACGTGCTATGGAAATTTTCACAGGAATAGGGGAAGCTAGGCCTTCTCCCTATCTCCCGTTCTTTGAAGGATTTTCCTGTCGCTGACTCCATTAAAATGCACAGTGCTTTTAGTAGAAGGGAGTTTTTTCTACTATAGCTCAGAGAACTTCGATCCCTGTGGAGGTTGTTTAGCTCCTTTTCAGATCCATGGATAAGTAACTGGAGGTTTAATTGCTCATTTAGAGCTATGCCTGGCCTTATTAGAGTTGCTGTGCTAGCCTGTCGGGTGTTGTGGTTGAAATCTTGGTCAGATGAGAAGCCTACCTGTGGCTTAGTGGTACAGCCTAGGCATTATAGTTCTGCAGTTGCAGGTTCAATATTTTAAGTTTCCTCCAAATCCACGCTTTTGGCGTTTCCCTTCAAGGATGATACCTTGTTTGGACTTTGTCTGGCAGGATAATCCTCTGACTTTTTGGGTGGAAAAAGGCGTTTTTTCTACCCCACGTCAAGAGAGGAAGACTATAGCCAGTTTTTCCCTTTTCCTCTTTCTGCAGGGTCAGTCATGTCTCTTGGAGTCCTATCTAAGATTCCCTCCCAGAGGCAGATTTCTCCTTCTAGAGTATCTGCAATCCAGGTATGATGGGAGGCATTTCTTGAACTGGGTTCAGGGCCTTCCTCTCTGGGAGTGATAGTTCCAGTCCAGAAATGGAATCTAGGTATTTTCCTCAATTTTCTCAGGTTCTGACCTTCAAGTAGTATCCATTCTTCTTTGGTTCAATAGGGAGGGTCTGTTCATAATGAACATAGACCTGTAGGATGTGTAATTATTTGTTCCCATTATTCAGGATCTTCTCAAGTTTGAGTCTTGTCATCCTAGAAAGACTTTTAGATATTAGTGTATTGCAAGGGTGCTCTTCTGGACAATGTATGATTCAGGCGTCATCATTCGAGCAAACTCTCTTTCAAGAGATCTTGTCCAATCTACTTTCCCATGGATAGGGAATGAATCTGAAAAGAGTTCCCTTGTTTCATCTACAAGGGTGATTTATTTGGGGACCTTAATAGATTCTCCATCTAGGAGAAGATTTCTAACAGAGGTCAGATATTCAAGGATTTATTCCTTTTCCTTTCTCTGCAGTCTACTCTGCAAGCTCTTGTGGTCCGGTAAATAGCTTAGCCATTTTGCAACCAGAAGGTTGGGAGTTTAGATCTAGCTGCAGTTGATCTTATCTTCACTTTTCGGTGACTCAATGCCTAGAGGGAATTGGTCTGATGGTTATCATGGACATCATTCCCTTTGCTATTTTCCATAAAATGGAGAACATTCGAATCTGTCTCAGAGGACAGATCTTGGTCAACAAGAGACTTTCTCGCATTGTGGTTTCTCAGGAGTATCTGTCTCAGGGCGCGTGTTTCTAGAGACATTCCTGGGTGATGTGACAACGGACACCTACCTGCTGGGCTGGGAAACAGTTTGGGTCTTGTTTAAGGCACACAGATTTTGGACTCTGAAGAGTTAGTTCTCCTCTTTAACATCTTGGATTTGAGAGCGATTTACAATGCTCTGATGGCTTGGCCTCAGTTGTTCTTAGCTTGGTTCCAGTTAAACAATATCATCTCAATGGTTTACATCAACCACCAGGGAGGAACTCTGAGTTCCTTAGCCATGTAGGAGGTGACTTTGATTGTTCAGTGGGCGGAAGCTTACAATCTGCCATGAACATTCCAGGAGTGGACAACTGGGAAGCGGTTTTCCTGAGCAGACAGTTTTTTCATCCTGGGGAGTGGGAACTCCATCCGGAGGTGTTCTCTAACTTAACCCTCAAATGAAGGGTGCCGGAGTTGGATCTAAAAGCGTCTCAGCAAATGCCAAGCTGCCAAGGTACGGTTTGAAGTCAAGAGATCCACAGGCCGCTCTGATAGATGCTATGGCGGTTCCTTGGGATTTCAGGCTGGCATACCTGTTTTCTCTGTTTGCTCTCCTTCCACTAGTCATTGCTTGTATCAAACAGGAGAGAGCGTCAGTAATTCTGATAGTCCCTGCGTGGAGTCTCAGGATCTGGTATGCAGACCTAGTGGAGATGTCATCTCTTCCACCTTGGAGACGGCCTCTGAGGAAGGACCTTCTTATTTAGGGTCCCTTCTCTCATTCAAATCCCTCTGTCATTCAGCCGAAGGAATATGGAAAGAGAAGAGGACACAAAAGGGTATAGAGGTGCCTGAAGTTTAGAAAATTACAAAAGCCGTCTCAAAGTTGAAATAAGGGTGGGTCGTGGACTCTCCATCCCAGGAAAGAAAAGAATTTATCAGGTAAGCATAAAATTTTGTTTTCTTTCCAAAGGCAAGGAGAGTCCACAATTCCATACTAATTACAATTGGGAACCGATACCTAAGCTAGAGGAAACTGAATGGCAGGGAGGGAGAACAAGACAGGCATACCTAAACAGAAAGCACCACCGCTCAAAGAACTTTCCTCCCAAAAGAAGCCTCAGCAGAGGCAAAAACATCAAATTTGTAGAATTTGGAAAAAGTATGCAACGAAGACCAGGTGGCCACCTTGCAGATTTGTTCCACAGAAGCCTCATTTGGGAAACTGCCAAAGGAGGAGACATCTGAGGAGAAAGTTGAGGTATGTCATGGACAACAATATCCTGATAGACAGATAGCTCTGAGAGGGTGTCTCCATTTTTCTTATTCACACATGTGGAACAAAACTGCACCGGAGGAATAATCTGAGCCTCCAAAAATTTGTCAAAGGACATAAATATATTTTTATCAGAATCCATAATGCCTATTATTTGGTCCACCCCTGGGATGTGGATAGCAGAAATGAGATAATTGTGTGACTCCGCCCTCTGAAGAATGCGTGTCCCCTTCCTCATAGCTAAGGAACTCTGTGTTCCTCCCTGGTGGTTGATATATGCCACCGAATGTTGTCTGATTAAATTCGGACAAAAATCAGTTGAGGCCAGGTGCATTGAAGATTGCTCTCAACTCTAGGATATTTATTGTTTTTTTTAGCCTTTGAGAAAGCCTAGTCTGGCGAAATGCGCATCAGGCGCTTGTTCAGTTTAGCTATCCCTCCATAATTTGCCTTGCTACTATTCATATAGGGTTGTTAATTATTGGGTTTAATATGTACTAATTGTCAATAATTTGTTGCTTTGGCAGGCCTATACTGCTCCAGTATTGCACTGAGATAGATTATGTGTTGAGGTCAATCCTCATTTATAGTCAGCTGTTGTGCAATCCGTGAGTATTTTCGAGTATACACCTGCCTAAGTATACTTATTTACAATTCGCTCAGTATTGTTATATTGGCATATTTTACTCACTATGTATGTAATTGTATCATTTATGGGTAACGTGTGGATATGTTAACACTCCATTGACTTTACTTTTAATCCAAGTTTTATATACAACTAAACTAGTAGTTTTTGTCACTTTTTAAATTGTTTCTCAATAAATGTTAAGTTTTAAATTACACACCCGACTCGGAGAGCCTCTACTGTCGGTTCTATTTACTATAACCTTTCTGCGAATGCTCCATTACGGTCATTTTTTCTCTTTACATATTTTTTTTGTTATTTACCAGACAGTGAGCACCCCCCCATTACTAATTAATACTGTTGGGTTACTTAACCTTATTACCAATACTTACAGCATGTGCTGACACATTACTGTATTGGTACTAATTCTGTTTTTTGGGTTTATAATAAGACATGGTTACCTTTCCCACTAACAATATATAACTATTTATTGGGAGGGCAGACTCCAAATTCCCTGAGCTCTCAAGGAACCCCAAACTGCTCCCCAACCCAAAAGGTTGCCATCCGTAGTTACAATCTCCCAAGATGGTCTCAGGAAGCATGTTCCCTAGGACAGATGTTCCTGAGAGAGCCACCAGGTTAGGGAATCTCTCATTCGGATGTCTAAGGTTATCCTCAGAGAGGTCCGAGTAATCTCCATTCCATTGTCGGAGCATGCATAACAGTAGAGGTCTCAGATGGAAACGAGCAAAAGGAATAATGTCCATGGAAGCCACCATTAGACCAATGACTTCCATACACAGCGCCACTGAGGGACGGACAGGGGACTAAAGAGAAAGGCAGGAAGCAATAAGTTTGGATTTTCTGGCCTCTGTTAAGAAAATCTTCATGGAGATCGAGCCTATGATCATCCCCAAAAAACATACCCTGGTATCAAGGATCTCTTTTCCAGATTCACCTTCCACCCGTGAGAGTGGAGAATCAACAACAGAGAATCTGTATGGGATCTTGCTAAATGAAAAAATGGCGCCTGAACAAAGATATCGTCCAGGTAATGTGCCACCGCAATTCCTTGAGATCTAGCCACAGCCAGAAGAGCCCCTAAAACCTTCGTAAAAATTTGAGGGGCCGTGGCTAGGCCTACAAATTGGAAGCGTTTGTCCAAAAAGGCAAACCGCAGGAATTGGAAATGTTCCTTGTGAATAGGAACATGAAGATACACGTCCAAGTTCATGGTAGTCATGAACTGACCCTCCTGCACTAAAGGGAGAATGGACCATATGGTCTCCATTTTGAAGGACGAAACTGAGAAATTTGTTGACACCTGAGGTCTAGAATGGGTCAAAAAAACAAAAAAAAAAAAAAAGTTCCCTTCCCAGAAGCAATAAAAATGATGTTTATATATATATATATATATATATATATATATATATATATATATATATAAAAAAAACGAAATATGGTGGATTATAGAAAAGAAATTTAAATAGGCACCACTATAGCCCCAGCCTTGCTGGGGAGACTCACCCCTCCGGTGACAAAAGAAAAGGACCAGCTTTTAGTAAAGAGCTATTTGCAGCAACAGCTCTTAAATGGTCTGAAAATTCCACGGATCCGCTGAAAAGAAAGATCCAACCACTCTTTTACGATCGAACACGCTCCATAGGCACTCCCCTCTCCAAGCCGACTGAGAAAGAGAAAGGTCGCTCAGCTGAAGAGGTGTCACGTGATTGCAAAAACTATTTTTGTTTTTTTGCCTCCTCCTGGTGGCCAGGAGTTGAATTCCCAATAGTAATTAGAATGGATTTGCGGACTCTCCATGACATTGGAAAGCAAACACATTTTTCAAGAGCGACATGAAACAATGTTTTTCTTTTGTGATTCAGATATAAATAAATTGGAAACTTTTAAAAAGGTATTCAACATTATCAAATGTGTTGTTCTCATGTTATTCTTTGTTGAAGAGATATCTAGAGATAGGTAGCGTGCACATGCCTGAAGCACTACATGACAGGAAATAGTGCTGCCATCTAGTGCTCTTGCTAATGTATAACTATTACAAAACTGCTGCCATATAGCGCTGCAAACACGTGCACACTCCTGGGCTTACCTTACTGCTTTTCAACAAAGGATAACAAGGAAACAAAGAAAATGTGATAAGGAAATTGTAAAGTTGTTTAAAATTGTATGTTCTGAATCATGAAGGGAATAAAATTGGGTTTTGTGTCCCTTTAATTTAAATATAAACAGACTGGCACATTAGCACTCTCCTGTGTCTTCATTTTCCAGGATACCTGCTCACTCTGTGCGTACAATACAGGTTCACGTGCAACAGAGCAGAACACTCAGCCCTCAGTGTAACGAGTTACTGCATCTCTTGTGCTTCCAGTGCTATGGGGGAGTGAGCAAGGTGCAAATGCATTTCTATATGTTGCTGTCTCTACCCCAAGTCCTGCCCGTTTATGGTGCAGATGAATCCTATACACTCTCCCAGCTTTAGGACATCAGTATCAGCTACACTTGTTACTTGTTCTCTCTCTCACACAACTGGTCCAGGTCACTTCCAAGGATCCTGTTCTTCCAAGCACTGATTATCTCTTCAACCCCCCTTATTGTAAGCACCAGGTAAGGCTGCTCCTATGCTGCCCTCTCCTATCCTTAAAGGGCCACTAAACTCAAAATGTAAAAAACTTTCATGATTCAGCTAAAGCATTACATTTTAAAAAACACTTCCTTTTCAAAACGTGCACATTCTTTTTTTATGCACACCTAGATGTTCCTGTTCATACTGAGCACACACAAAAGTGGAAACGGTGCGGTAGACGCAGAGAAATGCGTAGCGAATAATACTGTTGGTTTTAACCTTATTGTATGTTCTGTACAATTTTTTAAATATAAAGCATTTTTTATTCTAAGCACTTTTTTTAGTCTCTTTGGTACGAATACCTGCCTTATTAACATCGGAGCCTACGCACCTGGGAGTCGGCTGATTATGTGCACTGGGCCACTATAATAGTCCAGTTTGTGCGATTTGCACCACTGGGTGTGCTGCTAAATGCGAGTACCCTTATACCTTGGGTTTCTGATACGGGGTCTTGAATATCACTTTGGTCTGCACTAGGAGTCGCCCTTCTTTTGTTATCCCTAAATAGTTACCTGTATCCTGCTTAGATTCTGGAAGGAGCTGCCCTGACTTGTGCACAGTTTGTGGGACACAAGTTCTCAGGCCGCCCTCCTAGGCATTACCTTCACACATTGTGAGTATATTTCATCATAATTGTACTTCATCTTTACCATCTATTGGCTACACTAGGAGGCGCCCTTTCTCTTCTTTATATCATTACACACAGAAGTGTACAGTATATACACATTTTATGATTGGCTGATGGATATCACATGATACAGGGAGAAAATTGGATTAACTTTGAAATTTGCTAAAAAAATTATACTGCTCATTTCAAATTCAAAATAAGTGCTACTGTATTGTCTTTTTATTATGTGTCTTTTAGTCCATTCTACTGTCTTTAGTGGTCCTTTAAGACTTCAGATACTTAGTACTTCTGTCGATGTTGCGTTCTCTTCTCCACATACTTGTAGAGGGCTGCATCTGATGGTCTACTCCATCCCAGCTACTAATGACCCTCCCTCAATCTCTCTCTAGGACATACACATATCTTCAGATTCTAGGAGGACAACCTTTTAATTGTAACAGTACGTCATGCTCATCTTATGGTCACATTTTTACTTTACCATTTTAAATTGGAATATGTTTATATAAAATGAATAAAAACAACCACAACAATAATATTAATAAAAAGACCAATGAGGACGATGATTATGATAATTTCACACTCCCCCCTTCACGTGGAGTAACCAGACAAAGGTACAACTTAATAACTCAGCTCACTAATTTGGCTTTAGAAATATGACTGGATCTTAGAAATGATACAGTATCATTAAATACAGTAAATGTAATGGGGGCTATGGTATATATAACCACTAACTGTATATAAATGTTTTCGTTTTTGAAACCTCATAAAGCAGCCTTGAATCCTAATAATGTGTCATATAATTATTATATACAGTTGAGTACATTATGCATGTTTTATGCTAGCAGTAAAAAGCATTATGGATACACACTTAAGTTCATGTATTAAAAGAGAGACTAGAGATAGATATCCTAACTACAATAATGGTTGAAAGTCATTTTTTGTAAATTGTGTTTTTAGGTTGGAACACTAGATGGCGTTTGCACAGCTACACACTGATTGGTGGTGGAAGGAATATATATTTGATTGGGATTGTATATTAGAACAGCATGATTAAGGGCTAATGTGACCCTGCTGCAATGAAAGAAAGGCCATTTTAATCTTTCAAGTGCTGTTGGTATGTATACATAAAAGTGGCTTCAGACAATCATTAAAAAAGTTCTTCAGATTATACACACTACATATTTTGTGGAGTTATTGAAAAAGTATACTCCTGAAAAAGAATGATTCACTTTTGTAGTCTACCTGTATTCCTCTTTAAGGTACAGTAAAACACCCTGTAACTACAATTCAATTCTGTTGTGTTGCTATAGAATAATATATTAGCCAAGTCTAAAAGTTTTAAAAACAAGTTAACTCATTTTTACTGCAATTGGTTTTCAGTAGCCAAACTTCATCCACCATTTACCTTATTTGGAGGAGCCAATATTGGCTTTAGGTCTACAGACAAGGTCACCGTCAGCATCAAAACAATGTACTTTATACTAACATTATATCAGGTAAATAAAGCCAAAATTACTGACATTTATGTAGCAGGGTTAGCCTTGATAAACCAGCAGGGTGCACTTTAAGTTCTGAAAATTAGAAAAATCTAGATTTTTTTAGCTAAAATTACACGAAGGGAACAAAATAAATAGTGAAAGTATATGCAAAGTTGTTTCAATATAAGGTCTTGATGTGTTTACTGTTCCTTTAATTATAGAAGATTCTCTTTAAAAGGGTACCTGGTAACCCCATTCATTAGAAACAATGTGGACCAGAATATTTCCTCACCTCTTTCTGATGTAAGCGGTAGTTGTCTCTCTTGATTGTCTGGAGAGAAGCTTTTCCATGAATAGTCTGGGATAGGAGACCCTTCGCTGGAGGCGCAGGTCAAGGTGATTACCTGCCCATATTCCGCTGTCCCAGCAATACCACAGTTGGGTTTGGTTGGAGCCACTGTAAGTAGATAAAGTATTTATAGGATACAAAGACTACATTATGTGGACAGAGACCACAAGTGCATATCTAGCTCACACTTTCACTCAAATAATGTGCGCTTCACGTTATGTTGGTTTAAAGTTTAAGTTTATAATGTAACAGTGTTCGTGTGTAAAAATATCACTGTAGTTTATGAAGTCAGGGAAAGCAAATTGTTATTATACCAAATCAATTTTAACAATAGCAAAAATTACTTTCTTAAGAAATTACATTCTAAAGTCCATCTCTACAGCATTACTTCAAATTCTTTTTTTTTTTTTTAATCCAGGAGTAGCATAAATATATTATATCTATTTTGTTGCACAGGAAATTAGCACATCTAGGCAAGTATCCAATGCACAAGAGGATTCTGGGTAGGATATGCAAATTAGATATGAAACATCTCAAAAACTCTTTGCTTCAAAAACTGTGTTAACACACAGCGATCCCCTAATGTGGTGAATGCAGCAAACACAAAATTTAGCTTCACAGACCTCTAATCTTATTACATATATACAGATAGAATATATGTGATCCTATGTCCACTAATCCTGTTAGGCTATTCATGGTTAGCAAGTTCTAAAAAGGGATGTTAGATGCACAGGGTGCACCACATGGTACCACGTCAAGGTCTCTTCCAAAACCTGGGTCCCTAATACAGCCATACTAATGCAAGCTCTCAATCAAAGAAACTGGTTCACAGACAAATACAAAACACGGACGGGGACTGCACTCTCAGACTGGACTGAGTACACATCCTATGACCCTGCAACATGCTCAGCCCTGGGTGATATATATATATATATATATATATATATATATATATATACACTCTTTTCTACATTTCAGTAACCAATCTACCATCATAGCCTCTCTTTAGTAGCTTCTCCCCATCACATCCAGTTGCTCACTCATTGTTGATGTCTCTGTGTTATTTCTAATGACTCTGGCGAGATGAGAGGTGACTACCCCCCGCTTCTGATGAAATGGGTGGCAACTAATTACTGGAGCATACACAGGATGAAATCATCACTATATCTGCAAGACCATCTGATACAGACCGGATAAATTTCATGGACTACATTCGATACTGCCCATGGGATACTTGATATCTCATTGAGGAGACGCTGGGAAGTCCCTACCTTTCCAGCACATAGAACCCCCGAGAATGGCATATCGCAGAGCACAACATTTAAGAGACATACTGGTGGAGTCGGACCCAGTGAAGTGTTATCGCAAAACGATGTGGCTACAGTCAAATAAGAAAGGTTGCTTTCAATGCGGCAACTGTGTGACATGCAACAGTATGCTGAGGGGCTCCTTGTTTCAGCATCCACATTCTAATAAAAGATATAGAATCAACTATCGTCTGATATGTACGAGTGATCATGTCATCTATATTCTCATTTGCCCGTGTTCCCTTTTTTTATGTGGGTAAAACGAACAGCTTTCAGAGATCACATGGCCAACCATAGGTGTGCTATCAGGGAAGCCATCGATAAAGGCGACTCTGAGCAACCTGTGGCTAGACTCTTCTGTAAGAAAAAACATAGCATCTCAAGCTTGAAAACTATGTTAATAGACCATATACCCCCAATGTCTAGGGGGGGGCAATAGGGCCAATGCATTATAGAGAAGGGAGGCAAATACATAATGACACAATACGTCTCCTTTTGGGACAAGACAAGAAATATATATTTTACACGTGTTTTCACAGCATTATCACTGTTTTCTCTGATGTTGTATGCGGTTTCTACTATATTTGATTAGACATGAAGCACTAATAGTGTCTTTATTATGTATATAACATCAACAAGTGGTTTTAAACATACTATGTATTTTTATCTTAGCCCTTGTATATATTTTCATATATGATGTAGGTATATCACGCTAGTAACTTGCGTGATCGATAATAATATGTGACCGATGGAACATATGTCTCCGACAGCTGTCAGTGGTGACACTGCCCTCTCCAGGTGCGTGTTGGCATATCGGGTGCGTAGCGCCGTGATGATGTCATCACGACACTGGTGTTTGCGGCGGTGCACACGATGCCTGCAGAAAGCGTTTGGGCTAAGTATTATTGGTTATTTGCTTGCACTATTAAGGGTATATAAGGAGAGGTGGTGTGAGGGGTGGTATACATGTTTTGTCTCGTTGGAATCATTTGACAAAGTCCAGAGTGCTTTCTATATGCGAAATTTGGATTTACTCTGTCAGCACCTTGGCCATTACTTGTGATGAGGAGTGCATACCTTTGATATATATATATATATATATATATATATATATATATATATATATATATATATATATATATATATATATATATATATATATATTTATTTTTATTTTTTTATTTTCCCACCGGACACTTTATTAGGTACATCGGTTCATTTGCTTGGTAACACAAATTGCTAATCAACCAATCACAATGCAGCAACTCAATGCATTTAGGCATCTAGACGTGGTGAAGACTAAAGTTCAAACCGAGCATCAAAATGGGGAAGAAAGGGGATTTAAGCGACTTTGAACGTGGCATTGTTGTTGGTGCCAGAAGGGCTATTTCAAAAATTGCTGATCTACTGGGATTTTCATGCACAACCATCTCTAGGGTTTAAAGAGAATGGTCCGAAAGATCAAATATTCAGTGAGCGGCAGTTGTGTGGACGACAATGTCTTGTTGATGTCAGAGGAGAATGGGCAGACTGGTTCGAGATGATAGAAAGGCAACAGTAACTCAAATAACCACTCGTTACAACCAAGGTATGCAGAATACCATCTCTGAATGCACAACACGTCGAACCTTGAAGCAGATGGGCTACAGCAGCAGAAGACCACACCGGGTGCCACTCCTGTCACCTAAGAACAGGAAACTGAGGCTACAATTCGCACAGGCTAACCAAAATTGGACAATAGAAGATTGGAAAAACGTTGCCTGGTCTGATGAGTCTCAATTTCAGCTGCAACATTCAGATGGTAGGGTCAGAATTTGGCGTAAACATCATGAGAGCATGGATCCATCCTGCCTTGTATCAACGGTTCAGGCTGGTGGTGGTGGTGTAATGGTGTGGGGGATATTTTCTTGGAACACTTTGGGCCCCTTAGTACCAACTGAGCATCGTTTAAATGCCACGGCCTACCTGAGTATTGTTGCGGACCATATCCATCCCTTTATAACTACAGTGTACCCATCTTCTGATGGCTAATTCCAGCAGGATAATGCACCATATCACAAAGCTCAAATCATCTCAAACTTGTTTTTTTTAACATGACAATGAGTTCACTGTACTCCAATGTCCTCCACAGTCACCAGATCTCAATCCAATAGAGCACCTTTGGTATGTGGTGGAACGGGAGATTCGCTTCATGGATGTGCAGTGGACAAATATGCAGCAACTGCGTTATACTATCATGTCAATATGGACCAAAATGGCTGAGTAATATTTCCAACACCTTGTTGCATCTATGCCACAAAGAATTAAAAAGGGACATAAAACAAGTTGTGATAGAGACAAAATATAATAATATGTACTTTAAATTTATTTACCTGCAAATTTATACTGCAGTGTCTTGCCATTAACTCTTTCTTTTTAGTTTCTGAATTGTAAAGCTCTAACTCCCCCACACAATTCCTTATATGGCTGTATCTATATATTGTTGTTTTGGTAGAATACAAAAATGCATAGGGATTATCTGCTGGAGCATGCCTAGAATCTGTGAACTCAGTTGAAATACAATGCCATAATTCAACAAGAACTATAAAAATGGCTCTATAGGGGGTGCTTAACGATAGAATACATAAAACATACAAGGTGAAACAAAGTATATACAGATAATGATACACAACCATAACCATAGTCACAGGATATACTGAACTCCCATATATTGTGAGTTTATCAGGGGTTAAATTTCCAGTGGCTGCACTCCTCCTCACACAAATGTAGTGGAATAAAAAAAAAAAGCATCTAGCAAATATAAGAGAGGCGCCTCATGTGTGTATCAGTCACCAAATAGACAAATCAGATAGAAAATGTGAAACACAGGGTACTCACATTTCCATAGAGTACCCTTATGTGCTAGTAGATGCAGGCTGGCAGTAAAAATGTGTCAGCTCACCTCCGCCGGACAGCTGCACGTAGTTCAGAGACAGCTCAAACACACTCAGTGATGAACCAAACAGTAGAACCAACACACATGTGCTCCTGGCAAACACTGTTGTAGTTTAAAAACGGCTTTATTAAAACCATATAAAATTCAAACAATACAATGTTAAAAACTGATGGGTATACACAGTCTGTAGTCCGTAACTGCTGAGAAATGCGTTGCATATCTGGGCGTACAGTCTGTGTATACCCACCAGTTTTTAACACTGTATTGTTTGAATTTTATATGGTTTTAATAAATCAGTTTTTAAACTACACCAGTGTTTGCCAGGAGCACATGTGTGTTGGTTCTACTGGTTGGTTCATCACTGAGTGTGTTTGAGTTGTCCCTGAACTACGTGCAGCTGTCGGGAGAAGGTGAGCTGACACCTTTTTACTGCCAGCCTGCGTCTACTAGCACATAAGGGTGCTCTATGGAAATGTGAGTACCCTGTGTTTGACATTTTCTATCTGATTTGTCTATTTGGTAACTGATACACACATGAGGCGCCTCTTATATTTGCTAGATGCTGTTTTATTCAAAATACAATGTCTGTGTCTAAACACTGATAAGGGGGGTGGAGTTGGCTGCTCCAGGCAGCTTAGCTATACAATTAAGTTTGCTTATTTTTTTAAATTATTTAAAAAAATACTTGCCAGCAATTTTTAAACATTTTTTATGCAAACTATTTTTAATTAATTAGCCCTTTCAGGATATGCACATATCTCAACCTGTTTTATGTCCCTTTAAGGCAGTTCTGAAGGCAAAAGGGGGGTCCAACCCAGTACTAGTAAGGTGTGCCTAATAAAGTGGCCAGTGAGTGTACATATATACACACACACACACCTCAATACATAAGAGAGCATGAACATTAGCGTGGCTATATAAAGAAAAGGTAAAAGTCTTCAATAAATTGGTTTACCTAATACGACAAGATCTAATGATGCAAAAGAGGTTCCCTGACGGTCAGTGGAGATCTTGACATCACACTGGTAAGTGCCGTTATCCTCCATTCTCAGTTGGTTGATAGTTATGGTGGCATCATCAGCGTTTACATTACCATTAAATGAAACTCGGTCTTGATAATTTGAGCCATTAGTGGTGATATCATTAAAGAAGAGAATCGTCACTTCTTCCTAAACAGAAAAGAGAAGCAAACAGAAATCTTAGAAAGGTTCATTAGTTTTCTTTTTCTTAGTTTAATCTAAAAGAGGTCATTTTATTATATATTGCAACAAGGACTTAAAGTGATATCAAACTTAGGAACCAGTAGGAATGCTGAGGAGCTAGATACATACTTTGTCAAGAATATATATATATATATATATATATATATATATATATATATATATATATATATATATATATATATATATATATATATTTTCATATTCCAGTTGTTCGTTCCTGTGAGTGTGCTTCTCTGTGTGTGTATAATATCTCTCTCTCTCTACATACACATATATATCAGAAAAAGAGCTGGTCTTATATTTTAAAGATCAGTTAAAGGGACAGTCAACACCAGAATTTTTGCTGTTTAAAAAGAAAGATAATCCCTTTATTACCCATTCCCCAGTTTTGCACAACCAACACAGTTATATATTAATATACTTTTTACTTCTGTTATTATCTTGTATCTAAGCTTCTGCTGACTGCCCCCTTATTTCAGTTCTTTTGACAGACATGCAGTTTAGCCATAAATAAAGAGAGAGAAGCGCTCAACCTGGGAATGAACAATAGCATAATAGCTTGTTCTATGGCTAGTTACCACCCTAGAAGCAGCCTCTTTTTGCTCAATATGTGCCTTTCACAGAGAAGAACTTTCCTGTAGCATATCAGTCTGATCCTGACTTCACAGTACAGTCCAGCCCCGAAATACCAGGCAATCCCTCTCTGAACAAGAGAAACAGCAAAACCCCAGACGTACGTTTCGGCCTATTGTGGGCCTCGTCAGTGAGGTGCAGCCATATCCCTCTAGGCACACTGAGCAACGGGTCCACGTCTGGATTCCCGCATCACACTTAGGGAGACTTCCCTAAATGTCATAATTTGCATAAATAAAAAGAGAGAAGCGCTCTCTCTTTTTAGCCAATCAGTGCTTACTCCTAGGTCACTTTACGTGCATGAGCTCAATGTTATCTATATGAAACATGTGAACTAATGCCTTCTAGTAGTCAAAATGTATTCAGATTAGAGGCAGTCTTCAAGGTCTAAGAACCTCCTAGTTTTAGCTTTCAACTAAGAATACCAAGAGAACAAAGCAAAATTGGTGATAAAAGTACATTGGGAAGTTGTTTAAAATTACATTCCCTATTTAAATCATGAAACTTTTTTTTGGACTTGACTGTCCCTTTAGGTAAGGGATTTCAGCACTCAAAACATGGTTTGCAAAAATAAATTTGCTATATAAGAGTATCATCTGGAGTTCTAAAGGACCCACCCAGAGAAATTATTTGCCAAGACAACCGGTATTGCAGTAATTAATACTTTGTTTATTAATGACAAAACAAGAGAACAAACATTTGGGGGCATGGGAAATGTTTGATGTTTTTGAGTCCCATATTCTTCTATGGGTCAGATATGCGGACTACATATTAATCTTATGGAATGGGTCCACAGATGCTTTAAAAAGCTTTGTTAATGATCTAAATAAAAATGAGAAAAATATTATACTGACTCTAAACTACAGTGATAATGAACTAGCTTTCTTAGACATTCTAATCAAAAAGGAAGGTACTGTGCTTGCAACAGAAAATTATAGGAAAGGTACTGCAACAAATAGTCTTTTAGAGGCCAGTAGCAGTCACCCAGTTCCTTTAAAAAGAGGAATTCCCTATGGGCAGTTCCTCCGTTTAAAGAGAAATTGCTCCTCAAGGAGCAAATTTGAGTTTCATGCCATACGTAGTAAGAGTGAGAGATTTTTAAAAAGAGGATACTCAAAAAAGCTAATAAAATATACTTTAAACAAAGTAAAAAAACAGGATGGAGATTCTCTTCTGTATTCACTGAAACAACCAAAAGAAGAACAGCAAAAAATAAGATTTATAACTAGCTACAATTGTCAGTGGAATATAATCAGGGAACTTTTATTAAAAAAATGGCATTTACTAACACTTGATGAAGGGTTAAGAAATAAAGTAGGGGAAATCCCCTCTTTAACTGCTAGGAAATCCCCAAGCTTAAAGGACAAGTTAGTCCAAAGTAAATTTGTTAGGTCACAAACAGCCAGGAATTGGCTAGGTGTACACCAACAGGTGAAAGGGAGTTACCCTTGTGGACATTGTGTATATTGCCAATATATGAATAAAAGTAAAAAGTTCAGTACAGGCCAAAGTAAAGAGTTCTGGATTCGTACGTTTATAAACTGCAATGCAGTAGGAGTTGTCTATCTCCTTCAATGTTCATGTCTCTGTTTTTATATAGGGAAAACAAAAAGATTTCTTAAAGATAGAATACAAGAGCATCGTGATGATATTCTATATGAAAGGGACATAAGTGATGCAAAAATTTTTTTGGAATATCATAATAGTAATCCAAGTTCTTTAATATTTACAGGTATAGATAAGGAGGTATAGAACATGGTAGAGGAGGAAATAATGGCAAATGTCTTTAGCAAAAGGAATCCAATGGATTTTCGTTTTGAAAACTGAGTCCTTATGGAATGAATGAGAAAATTGAATACGTCATAATCTCTATCCAGCTTTGAAAAATGTTTGGAATGGAAGTATTTGTACGTTTCAAAATTATAATGTAAAGCTTGTCTTGTATTTTTTGATACTAGTATAGATTTGAACAAGCATGCATAGTATGTCCCTTTAAGAAAATCAAAGAAAATATTTATCCTGAGTCAACTATCAAAAAAAAGTAAAGTCTTTTTTTCTCCATTTTTTTGTTTCTGTTTTTTCTTGTTAATTAAACAGTAAATGTGATCATAAAGATAAGAATGAATTAGAGGGAGATGCGGAGATAGCCAGGGCATTTGCTAAGACAGCAGGTAATAAGCAGTTTATTATAAATTTATAACTGTTGATACCCACTGTGTGTTTTGTGTGTAATTAATATAGATAATGTTATTCCATGAATCATGATAATAACTGAGACACTAATTGGTTAAAAGGAATAAAGGGTTAATACAGCTAATAAATAGGTGAACCTGGCAGCTAAACAATTAGTCCTGATGAGGCCCAGAAACTACCGCAGGCTGCATTCTGAAATGATCCTTTGATGGGTACCTGACCCCTGAATTTGTGCACTAAAAGCACCAAGCAGGAATTTGCAGCAGGTGAAAAGAGTCACACTTTTCTTAAAGAGCCGGTAAGCCGCAGTGAATGAAAGTTTGCAACTACAAGGCATCAGCTGAAACAGAAAAGGAAACGTTTTGTGTAAAGAGCTGGTGAGCCCTATTGAAAGGCATCCGCTGAAAACACACAGCAGAGTCTAGTCTAGTACATACTTTGGAGGATTGTTTGTTTGGTATTTTTGCATCATTTTACAAATGCTACCATTAGCCAGGAGGCTCAGAGGAATGAATGAGAGCTAGCGGTGGGAAGCATAAGTGATGAATTGTGTGCAATACAGCATCTTTGTTTATCTATTCAAGAGACTCCCCCTCTTCTTTATCAGGAACATTTCATTCATGCTTGTTTGTGTCTCTCTGCTCTTTTGTATGGAGCTGAATAAAAATGAGCATAATATCGCCTAAAGTGAGCAACAATATAAGGATTCTAATCACCTTACACTTACTATAATAGAGGAGGTTCTGACCTCGTATGTTTGTGTATTCCCTGTTTTGATTCTATGAAATAATCTAATGGCACTGGTTACTAATAGCATAATGTGTTCTTAGTAATATATTATTGATTCGAATGAAGTGGATGTTTAGAGAAATGTTACTATTTAAAGGGATCCCTTTTTTAATAATCCAGGCAGTATAGATTCTGTTTTCTTTACTGAATTTAAAGAAGCAGGAGTTTTTGTTCTCTTGTTTTGTCATTAATAAACAAAGTATTAATTACTGCAATACCTATTGTCTTGGCAAATAATGTCTCTGGGTGGGTCCTTTAGAACTCCAGATGATACTCTAGTATAGCGAATGTATTTTTGCAAACCATGTTTTGAGTGCTGAATTTCCTTGCTTAACTGATCTTTAAAATATAAGACCAGGTCTTTTTCTGACAAATAATGTTCTATTTTTAACTTGAGGGTCTGCACCATACCCCATTCTTTATAAAGAATAAAACTGAGCTTGACTGCCCTGTTTTTTGGAGGTGCTTTGGCACATTTATTCTAAATTCCCTAAAAATTTTTATATTAAAATGTAGGTGCATTTAGTAAGAATATTCCCTTTATTTTTATTAATATATATATATATCACAGAAGGGGACTGCACTCTCAGACTGGACTGGGTACACAATCCACATCATATGACCCTGCAACATGCTGAGCCCTGGGTGCTCACTGGCACTCACAGGAAGCTTTGCTGTCCCCAGAGTCACAGGCAGTTAACCCCAGACAGGCCTGGGTGCAAGGGACCTTGACTAGGTACCTGGGCTTGTTCCATTTGGTCAAATGCGGTAACTAACCCTTCCATTTTTGCTTACAGTTTGTGAGTGCTGGACTCTGTGTGTGTTATATTAATTTGTTTTGTAATTTTGCCTATGGGCCTTGCACCCAGGCCCGTCTGGGGCTGCCTGTGACTCTGGGGACGCCTGTGACTCTGGGGACAGCACAGCTGCCTGTGAGTGCCAGTGAGCAGGGTCATGGGATGTGTACCCAGTCCAGTCTGAGAGTGCAGTCCCCTTCCGTGTTTTGTATATGTCTGGGGTGATTACATAAGCCTGTGCTCCCTTCACTTGTTCCCATTTTGGACTCAGTGCTGGACTTTCTCTCTGTACACACACACATACATATAAACGCACACACATGTCCTAAAGCCTGTATACACGGGTCATTTTTTGCAGTACAGCGATCCTCCCTCCCTCCCTCCCTCACTTGCTCTCCCTCCCTCCCTCCCTCACTTGCTCTCCCTCCCTCCCTCCCTCACTTGCTCTCCCTCCCTCCCTCACTTGCTCTCCCTCCCTCCCTCACTTGCTCTCCCTCTTTTGCTCTCTCTCCCACCCCTCTCTTTCCCCCACCCCTCTCTCTTGCTCTCGCTCCCTCACTCCTCTCTCTTGCTCTCGCTCCCTCACCCACCCCTCTCTCTTGCTCCCTCACCCACCCCTCTCTCTTGCTCCCTCACCCACCCCTCTCTCTTGCTCCCTCACCCACCCCTCTCTCTTGCTCCCTCACCCACCCCTCTCTCTTGCTCCCTCACCCACCCCTCTCTCTTGCTCTCGCTCCCTCTCTCACCCCTCTCTCTTGCTCTCGCTCCCTCTCTCACCCCTCTCTCTTGCTCTCGCTCCCTCTCTCACCCCTCTCTCTTGCTCTCGCTCCCTCCCTCACCCCTCCCTCTTGCTCTCGCTCCCTCACCCACCCCTCTTGCTCTCGCTCCCTCACCCACCCCTCTTGCTCTCGCTCCCTCACCCACCCCTCTTGCTCTCGCTCCCTCACCCACCCCTCTTGCTCTCGCTCCCTCACCCACCCCTCTTGCTCTCGCTCCCTCACCCACCCCTCTTGCTCTCGCTCCCTCACCCACCCCTCTTGCTCTCGCTCCCTCAACCACCCCTCTTGCTCTCGCTCCCTCAACCACCCCTCTTGCTCTCGCTCCCTCAACCACCCCTCTTGCTCTCGCTCCCTCAACCACCCCTCTTGCTCTCGCTCCCTCACCCACCCCTCTTGCTCTCGCTCCCTCACCCACCCCTCTTGCTCTTGCTCTCGCTCCCTCACCCACCCCTCTCTCTCGCTCCCTCACCCACCCCTCTCTCTCGCTCCCTCACCCACCCCCCTCTCTCGCTCCCTCACCCCTCTCTCTCGCTCCCTCACCCACCCCTCTCTCTCGCTCCCTCACCCACCCCTCTCTCCCGCTCCCTCACCCACCCCTCTCTCCCGCTCCCTCACCCACCCCTCTCTCTCGCTCCCTCACCCACCCCTCTCTCTCGCTCCCTCACCCACCCCTCTCTCTCGCTCCCTCACCCACCCCTCTCTCTCGCTCCCTCACCCACCCCTCTCTTGCCTACTCCCACACAGCCATGCCCCCATCACGGCCCTCCTGTCTGCCATGGCCACTCCCGCCCGACCATGCCCCCTCACGGCACTCCTGTCCAGCCACGCCCACACAAGGCCACTTCCACCGCCTCTGCTCCTAACGGCCAGGTATGTTTGTCTCTACTGCGCATGACAGCTTCGGACAAACATACCTGGCCTTTTATATTATAGGAAAGATATAAGATATAGATAATGCATATTGTAGTAGGGGCAGGTAAGCTGGCAACTTAGCCCTATTTTTTCACTATGTACTTTACTTATTTTACCGGACTCAAATGAAAGTAACGTTTTATACATCTACAATGTCTTTACACTCGTTGAGATCTCTTTGTGTTAATAAAGTTTTGATACTTGTGGAGCTTGTCATTGTCCACCAATATAGCTTTAGGAGTCTTTCTTATTAGCCAATGAGCTTCTATCCCACAGACGTGTGTACAGGCATTTCATTCTCCTTCTGCATGATATAATTTCTTGTATTCAATGTCCATTTAAGCTGTTGGAACATTGTATTGTGTTTATACAGAAAGAAAAGCGCTCTACTAGGAACGAACAGCGCAGTAGCTTGTTCCATGACGAGTTACCACCTAGGATCATCCTCTTTTAGCCCAATTGTGGTTTTCACAAGCAGCCATGTATATCTGTTACTAAGTATACAGCCACTGTAACAGCCAATCAGAGACTTCAGAGCTGCCTGGATACTAGCACTACAGTAATCATCTGCAACTTAGGCCGTACTTTTGTCTCTTAAATCTTGTTTGTGCCCTTCCTGATTTTTATTAATATTTGAGGTGATTATTAAAAGGGATAGTAAAGTCCAAATTAAACTTTCATGATTCAGATAGGGCATGCAATTGTAAACAACTTTATATTTTACTTTTATCATAAATTTTTTTGTTCTCTTGGTATTCTTAGTTGAAAGCTAAACTTCCGGACTTAGTGAAAAGAGTTATTTAACCTCTTTAGTGCTGTGCTGGAGCTGTTAATGGCTATTTAGCACTCATATTTACACAAAAGTCTCATTTTCCTGAGGTAAATCAAACTATCAATATTAAGAAGAGTATAAATAAATATTTTAATGTTTGAGTGAATGACTAATACTAATTATTAATTTAACAATATAAAATTACAAACAGTGCCAGGCATACTTTTGTTGCCTTTTAATGAATTATTTTGATTAATCTCCTTTCTGTGTGAAGGGTATGGTGAAGCAACTGACTATACAATAAACATTTTTTGGGGCACTAAAATTACCCCTTTCCCCTCATCAAACACTGTATTGTAGGTTCAAACCATTGTTTACAGATCTACATATAAATATTTTTATGTTAAACCAAGATCTGTAGACACTGGTTTGTACCTACATTGTGGTCTTGTTGGATACATTCTTACTATTTTCAAATTCGAATCCTTCCACCAGTGTACTGTTCATATGAGCAAGATAGTTGGGACAGAGGAGGTAGGTAGGTGGAGCTAGAAGGGGGTGGGGGCCCTGCCACACTTTTGCCCAGGGGCCCTGGCTGGTCTTAGTCTGTCCTAAATGGGTGGGGCTTTCTCAAAGGGGCGTGGTATTGTGCACCACCATCTTAAAAATTCACCAGCCGCCATTGCTGCATATATGTGTTTATCACATGGTGCCTGTGCATTAGTCTTATTTAAAGTGACCTTTTGACACATGTAAGTAAGGGGTACAGTGCTGCCTAAAATGGCACTTTAAATAAAAAAATGTTGATACCATAGTAATAGACTTATTTATTTTTGGTCTGGATCTTAGATTTTGAAAATATTTGTCGAGCACAGCCCTAGCCCTTACCGATCTGCAAAGCTGTGACATTCTTGTGAGCAATTCACCTTTTTATTACCTTATTATTATGTGATGTTAAAGGGAAAGTCTACTCAAAAATAAACTTTCATGGTTCAGATAGGGCATGCAATTTTAAAAAAAATTCCAAATTTACTTTTTTTTCAATTTTGCTTTGTTCTCTTGGTATTCTTAGTTGAAAGCTAAACCTAGGTAGGCTCATTTGTTAATTTCTTAGCTCTTGAAAACTGCTTCTTATCTGACATTTTTTCCACAACTAAAGGGTGTTAGTTCATGTGTGCCATATAGATATCATTGTGTTACTTAGGTGTCAGCACTGATTGGCTAAAATGCAAGTCTGTCAAAAGAACTGAGATAAGTGGGCATTCTGCAGAGGCTTAGATACAAGGTAATCACAGAGGTAAAAAGTGTATTAATATAAACAGTGTTGGTTATAGGGAAAGGGTAATAAAGGGCTTATCTATCTTTTTAAACTATAAAAATTCTGGTGTAGACCGTCCTTTTAAGGTGTACAATGAGGTTCAAATTGTTTCCATCTTGAATGTCGGAATTTGTGAGAATTTGTTTAAGGCTTGCAGATACAGAATAGGTCTGTAAATTCCTTCTTTTTTAAACTATACATTGGTTGGAATATTGCAAAAAGGACTCTGCCTTTACCAGGTAAGTGGGGACATTTAGCAGGAGGAACTAACTAGTCTGTATCCCTGAAATACATTGTTGAGCATCACAGAATCCCAAACAGACTGACCAAGCCACCCAAAAAAAAACAACCTGCCCCCTACCAGAACAGGGGGCAGGTTCAGGTAATGTGCCTTCATGCTGATTTAGGGGCAGAATCAGATTTCTACCATGTAATACCTGGCTTCCAAGAGGGCTTGGAGAAGTCAGATTTCTGACTAGAAGAAGATAAGAACCACCTTCGAATTCTGGACTTTACAAAGGGAACGAAAAACGACCAGCAAACTTGTTTCTGCCCTTAGTCTTTTGAATGGAGATAAAAAAGGCACTATTACCGCAAGACACTTGCAACAAGATCTTGCCTTGCAAAAAGGACAGACAAAAGTATAATACTTGGTGTTTATGCAGATAAGATCAACCATTTAATTACAAATGAAAGTTTTGCCACTTTAATAATTTTTAATGACTCCTGAATGCCATCTTATGATTTTTTTTTTGGAGGCACAAAAGGAATTCCAGACCTATTCCATCACACGGAAATCATTTCCAAAATTGCTTCTGGAACAGGAAAAACCTCTGGCATCTTAGTTAAATTGTTTCACTGACTTTTCTTCCATTGATACAGGTTCCTGAACTCATAGGGTCATTATAACCTCAAACAGTAAGCAATGTAAAAGTTCCATTTTTTTGGGGGGGGGGACTCTGACCCTAGACCCAACATAGGATCCTGACTAACAGACAAGATCTCTGAAGAGACCCCAGAATCATCAATGTCAGCATCCTTGATGTGGCATACATAAGTATTGCTTCTGCGAGAGGTGTCTGAGAAACTCATAGGTCTCATCCTCTGCCAGTAAGCACCTAAGCCTGCATGCAGGAAGCATGGAAGCCTAAACCTCATAAATAGTATAACAATCTTTAAAACCAGGGAAGAAATCACTTTGCTCTCCATGGGAAGCTATAGGAGAACAACACTGCACTTTGGTGTTTGTGTGGTCAATTGTTTTTTCCCCCTCTCTCTCTTCTCAGTATGTTAACCCCCGACGTCTTATGGTTTACCTTAGAGAACTGGTTTTCAAACTAGTCCTCAGACCTCCCTAACAGGCCACATTTTGAGTATATCTGAACTGGAGCACAAGTGAAATAAACAACTGATTAGTAGACATGGTTATTTTACCTGCTCTTATCCAGGGTAATCCTAAAAACCTGGCCTGTTGGGGAGGCCTCAGGACAGGTTTGAAAACCAGTGACAAAGTAACTATATAACTATCACACAAATAATTTTAATGAACCTAAGATTGCAAGGGGTTAATTTAAGACTATGAACATAAATCATACCAATGAAGCAATTTTACAAAATGTTCTGTAACATTTTAAAACAATGCTTCAAACCCCAGTACGGTCCCTTAACCACCAGTTCCAAAATTGCTTACATAACAAAAAACAACAAAGAAATACAGCAGGAAAAAAAGAAAAAAAATTCTGCTGGAACTAGCAAGATGGCCAAACCAATAGCCCCCGGAAAAAAAGAAAAACAGAGGCAGTGGGCACATTAATTGTCGGGGGAAAATGTTACCCCCTGCAGTGCTAGATCCAAAATATACTCCCTGTAAATAAAGTGGTCTTCAAGGTAAAAATAACACTTAACAGATGCAAAACTTGATGCAAATGACTGGAGCTTAGGAGTATAAAAAAATATGAACACTGGCACATTTATAGAGACCGTACCCAAATTAGTGCAAACTGACAAGTGTCCCCAAAAATATGAATGTGTATGTATAAACAGAGGTGATATTTCCCCTGGCTATGTATACATGAGAAATATATATGCCAATGGCGTTCGGGCTATGTGAGCCAAGGTACTTACTTACCACTCAATCTACCGTGCTTATGCAGCTGCAGTAGACCCACTTCCAATAAAAGAGCCCATCCTGTGTAGTATGCAGACTAAAACAGGATCTGGATCAGGAATACGTTGAAAGGCCAACAGTAGAGCGCTGAAGGATAAAACCTGAAGCAGGCTAGTGACAAACTCAAATTGGGAGAATTACTCTGTTTACTCCTGTACCCCTGTGTCCTATTCCCAGCTCTCTGAGGGTGATAGGGGTTCTCAGAGTTATGCGAGACACCTTATCTATGAAGAGCACTTCAATTGTCACCTTGTCCTGTGGAGGTAAGTGGGAGGGATTAAAAGCTCTTGTTATGTTGGGTATTTTGGCCTCCCCCTAGTGGATTGGAGTTTAAACCTACAAGTGATTTGCTTTTGGACTCTCATCACTTTATGAAAGAATAATATATATTTTATTTATTACCTGACTTGGGAGCCTCTTCCATTCTACGCTGCCAGATTTTCTACCTATTGTCGAAGTCTGGTATTTACATGGCAAAACGGCGCTCTGCCCTCTTGCGCTTTCTACTACTTTGGTTGGCGTTTGCACAACAATTGCAGAAATCGAGGTTAACACTGCAAAGAGACAGAAAACAAATATTGAAACATCAAAATTTCTTATTTAAATGTAAATTTACAATATACCAAATCACAAGACAGGGGCTAATACATTTATATCAAATATAGCAGCCAGCATGAATTACTGAGTAACTAGAAAAAGATTATATCTATACATCTATTTCTCTATATCTATTTCTCATTTGTGGCATTTCAGGATTTTATCCCCATCTTCATCTTCTGAGAGCTACAGCAAACACTTTAGTCGGTCACAGAGTGGGTGTGTACCGCGCCCTGTATCCTAGCAAGTGGTGCTTTGCGACGTGGATATCAGCAATAATAAACAATACCCCCCCATATAACTGCATGTAGTAGACACTACTATAAAGAAGAATATGCACAGATACTGATCGCAAAATCCAGAATAAAACCTTAAAAAAAAAAAAAAACTTCCTTAGAAGCTCACAGTTTAGCACTGTTGATGAGGTGAGGCTGGGACATCCAGTGAAAGGGGATTGGAAATTGGGAAGAGCAAACAATCATTAACCTGCTTTTGACACTAAAACTTAAATACAATAATTTAAATAAATACAAAAATGTGATGAAAGATCAAAAATGATGAGGCATGTGCCTTTCGGCACTAAATGGATGTCGAAGGTGGTGGCCGCAAGTCGAACGTTCATGCCTACAAATTATACTTTTAAGTTTTGGAAAGAAAATTTGATTTTTGAACATCTAAAAAAATATTTGTAACAAATTTAAAAAAGGGACAGTATACACCATTTTCTTTTTTAAATATAACCATGTAATTGACACTACTATAAAGAATAATATGCACAGGTACGATACAAAAATCCAGTATAAAAAAAAAAAAAAGGGACTTACTTAGAAGCTCACAATTTAGCTCTGTTCAAAAGGTTAGCTGGAACCCCCACTGAGAGTGGCTGTATAGCAAAAAAAAGCAGAACCCCCACACCCTCCCCTGTATATGAAAAGACTTTACACAAACAGGAGCAAGCGGGAGTTGGTAAACAGTCTACTTCTAAAACTATGGGGCTTGGTTTGGAGTCTGAAAATCAGCGCAATGTTATTTAAAAATAGCCAAAACTATACATTTAAAAAAATAAAAAGACACAACACTGTATGAGATGCATAAAAATAATCAAATCTAGAGCTATTTGAATTGATATTAAAAACTAGCAGCAAATGTAAGGTTGTGCACAGCTGATACTTCTTATATAAGAACAACTCTCCCAGGTCTTTTGACATGTTCACAAACACAAGAACAAAGAATTAAAAAAAACTGCCTATGTACGCTGTAAAGGAACAAGCCGAGCGAGAGGTACGCTGTAAAGGAACAAGCCGAGCGAGAGGTACGCTGTAAAGGAACAAGCCGAGCGAGAGGTACGCTGTAAAGGAACAAGCCGAGGGAGAGGTACGCTGTAAAGGAACAAGCTGAAGGAGAGGTATTTGGGCTGGGAAAGTTTACATGAGGATTAGTGTTAAATTTCACATTTGTGCTGCTTGTTCTAAGACAATTATTTTCTTCCAAAATGAGCACCCATAAAACTACTGCACAGCACTGATCTATGGGACCACTACAGTGAAAAACAAAATGTATGCTTACCTGATAAATTTATTTCTCTTGTGGTGTATCCAGTCCATGGGTTCATCCATTACTTGTGGGATATTCTCCTTCCCAACAGGAAGCTGCAAAAGGACACCCACAGCAGAGCTGTCTATATAGCTCCTCCCCTAACTGCCACCCCCAGTCATTCAACCGAAGACAAGCAAGAAAAAAAGGAGAAACTATAGGGTGCAGTGGTGACTGTAGTTTAAAAATAAAAAACACCTGCCTTAAAATGACAGGGCTGGCCGTGGACTGGATACACCACAAGAGAAATAAATTTATCAGGTAAGCATAAATTTTGTTTTCTCTTGTAAAGGTGTATCCAGTCCACGGGTTCATCCATTACTTGTGGGATACCAATACCAAAGCTTTAGGACACGGATGAAGGGAGGGACAAGGCAGGAACTTAAACGGAAGGCACCACTGCCTGTAAGACCTTTCTCCCAAAAATAGCCTCGAAGAAGCAAAAGTATCAAATTTATAGAATTTAGAAAAGGTATGAAGCGAAGACCAAGTCGCCGCCTTACAAATCTGTTCAACAGAGGCCTCATGTTTAAAAGCCCATGTGGAAGCTACTGCTCTAGTAGAATGAGCTGTAATTGTTTCAGGAGGCTTCTGGCCAGCAGTCTCATAAGCTAAGCGTATTATACTTCTTAGCCAAAAAGATAGTGCAGTTGCCGATGCCTTTTGGCCTCTCCTCTGTCCAGAGTAGACAACAAACAAAGCAGATGTTTGACGAAAATCCTTCGTAGCTTGTAAATAAAACTTTAAAGCACGAACCACATCAAGATTGTGTAATAGACGTTCCTTCTTTGAAGAAGGATTAGGACATAGTGAAGGAACAACAATCTCCTGATTGATATTCTTATTAGATACCACCTTAGGAAGAAACCCAGGTTTGGTACGTAACACTACCTTATCTGCATGGAAGATCAGATAAGGGGAATCACATTGTAAAGCAGATAACTCCGAAACTCTTCGAGCCGAGGAGATAGCTACTAAAAACAGAACTTTCCAAGATAAAAGCTTAATATCTATGGAATGCAAAGGTTCAAACGGAACCCCTTGAAGAACTTTAAGAACTAAATTTAAACTCCATGGCGGAGCAACAGGTTTAAACACAGGCTTGATTCTAACTAAAGCCTGACAAAAAGTCTGAACATCTGGAACCTCAGCCAGATGTTTGTGCAAAAGAATAGACAGAGCAGAAATCTGTCCCTTTAAGGAACTAGCTGACAAACCCTTCTCCAATCCTTCTTGGAGAAAAAGATAATATCCTAGGAATCCTGACCTTACTCCATGAGTAACCCTTGGATTCACACCAATGAAGATATTTACACCATATCTTATGATAGATTTTCCTGGTGACAGGCTTTTGAGCCTGAATTAAGGTATCAATGACCGATTCGGAAAAACCACACTTAGATAGAATCAAGCGTTCAATCTCCAAGCAGTCAGATGTAGAGAAATTAGATTTGGATGTTTGAAGGGACCTTGAAGTAGAAGGTCCTGCCTTAGCGGCAGAGTCCATGGTGGAAAGGATGACATCTCCACCAGATCTGCATACCAAGTCCTGCGTGGCCACGCAGGGGCTATCAAGATCACCAAAGCTCTCTCCTGCTTGATCTTGGCAATCAGACGAGGGAGCAGAGGAAACGGTGGAAACACATAAGCCAGGCTGAAGGACCAGGGCGCTGCTAGAGCATCTATCAGCGCTGCCTTGGGAACCCTGGACCTGGACCCGTAACAAGGAAGCTTGGCCTTCTGACGAGACACCATGAGCTCCGGATGAAAAGTCTGCCGACTTAGAAAATCCGCCTCCAAGTTTTCTACTCCTGGGATATGGATAGCTGAGAGATGGCAAGAGTGAACCTCTGCCCATAGAATTATCTTTGAAACCTCCAACCTTGCCAGGGGGCTCCTTGTTCCCCCCTGATGGTTGATATAGGCTACAGTCGTGATGTTGTCTGACTGAAATCTGATGAACCTGCTAGCTGAGGCCAAGCCTGAAGAGCATTGAATATCGCTCTTAGTTCCAGAATGTTTATCGGAAGGAGGGCCTCCTCCTGAGTCCACGAACCCTGAGCCTTCAGGGAGTTCCAGACTGCACCCCAGCCCAGAAGGCTGGCATCTGTCGTTACTATAGTCCATTCTGGCCTGCGGAAACTAATTCCCTTGGACAGATGGACCCGAGATAGCCACTAGAGAAGAGCATCCCTGGTCTCTTGATCCAGATTTAGTAGAGGGGACAAATCTGTGTAATCCCCATTCCACTGATTAAGCATGCAAAGTTGCAGTGGTCTGAGATGTAGGCAGGAAAACGGAACAATGTCCATTGCCGCTACCATTAATCCGATTACCTCCATACACTGAGCCACTGACGGACGAGAAATGGAATAAAGAGCACGGCAGGAAGTTAGAAGTTTTGACAACCTGACCTCTGTCAGATAAATCTTCATTTCTACTGAATCTATCAGAGTTCCTAGGAAGGAAACTCTTGTGAGAGGTGAGAGAGAACTCTTTCCTTTGTTCACCTTCCACCCGTGAGACCTTAGGAATGCCAGAACAATGTCCGTATGGGACCTGGCGATTTGAAAGGTTGACGCCTGTATCAGGATGTCGTCTAGGTAAGGGGCTACTGCTATACCCCGCGATCTTAGAACCGCCAGAAGGGACCCTAGAACCTTCGTAAAGATTCTTGGTGCCGTGGCTAACCCAAAGGGAAGAGCCACAAACTGGTAATGCCTGTCTAGGAAGGCGAACCTGAGAAACTGATGATGATCCCTGTGTATCGGAATATGTAAATAAGCATCCTTTAAATCCACGGTAGTCATATATTGACCCTCCTGGATCATAGGTAGGATGGTTCAGATAGTCTCCATCTTGAAAGATGGGACCCTGAGAAATTTGTTTAGGATCTTGAGATCCAAGATTGGTCTGAAAGTTCCCTCTTTCTTGGGAACTATAAACAGATTTGAATAGAAGCCCTGCCCCTGTTCCTCCTTTGGAACTGGGTGGATCACTCCCATAACTAGTAGGTCTTGAACGCAATGTAAGAATGCCTCTCTCTTTATCTGGTTTGCAGATAATTGTAATAGATGAAATCTCCCCTTTGGAGATGAAGCTTTGAAATCCAGAAGATATCCCTGGGAAACAATCTCCAGAGCCCAGGGATCCTGGACGTCTCTTGCCCAAGCCTGGGTGAAGAGAGAAAGTCTGCCCCCCACTAAATCCGGTCCCGGATCGAGGGCTACTCCTTCATGCTGTCTTAGAGGCAGCAGCAGGCTTTTTGGCCTGTTTCCCCTTGCTCCAAGCCTGGTTAGGTCTCCAGACTAGCTTGGACTGGGCAAAATTTCCATCTGGTTTTGTAGAAGAGGAAGATGAAGCTGCGCCACTCTTGAAGTTTTGAAAGGAACGAAAATTAGTCTGTTTGGTCCTTAACTTGTTGGACCTATCCTGGGGAAGGGCGTGGTCTTTTCCTCCAGTAATATCAGAAATGATCTCCTTCAGTCCAGGCCCAAATAGGGTCTGCCCTTTGAAGGGTATATTGAGAAGTTTAGACTTTGAAGTAACATCAGCTGACCAGGATTTAAGCCATAGCGCCCTACGTGCCTGAATGGCAAAACCTGAATTTTTAGCCGTTAGCTTGGTTAAATGAAAAACTGCGTCAGAAATAAATGAATTGGCTAACTTAAGAGCTTTAATAAGCCTGTCAAGGATATAATCCAACGGGGTCTCTACCTGTAAAGCCTCCTCCAGAGACTTGAACCAGAAAGCCGCTGCAGCAGTGACTGGGGCAATGCATGCAAGAGGCTGGAGATAGAAGCTCTCCTGCTTCAACTTCTGCACATTGTGAGGGTATATCAGACATAGCTACTAAAGCGTCAGAGAGCTCTGTATTTGTTCTAGCCCCAGAGCTGTCTCGCTTTCCTTGTAACCCTGGCAGTTTGGACAATACCTCTGTGAGGGTATGATTCATAACTGCCGCCATGTCTTGTAAAGTAAACGCATTGGACACGCTAGATATACTTGGCGTCCCTTGAGCGGGAGTTATAGGTTCTGACACGTGGGGAGAGCTAGATGGCATGACCTCCCTTTTGTCAGTCTCAGAAACCTCAGGTGATAAATCTTTAAAAGCCATAATATGGTCTTTATAACTTATAGAAAGGTCAGTGCATTTGGTACACATTCTAAGAGGGGGTTCCACAATGGCTTCTAAACATAATGAACAAGGAGTTTCCTCTATGTCAGACATGTTTAACAGACTAGTAATGAGACCAGCAAGCTTGGAAAACACTTTAATAAATGTGAAAAAAGCAATAATAAAAAACGGTACTGTGCCTTTAAGAGAAAAAAAAACTACCACATAAACTGCAAAATAGTGAAAAAAAGTAGTAAACTCTACGAAATTTTTACAGTGTATAAGGGACTAAAGCAGCATTGCACCCACTTGCAAATGGATGATTAACCCCTCAGGCCCAAAAACGAATTAGAAAAACATTAAAACTGCTAACAAACAGTCAAACACACTGCCTGCCCTTAAAAATGATTTTTGCAGGAACAAAACCCTCTATAGAGGTCCTATAAGCCAGAGGACTCCTTCAGGGAAGCTGGATGTCTCAGACTGAAAAAGAAAATAGGCCCCTCCCACCATGCACTCAAAGTCAGAGGGCCTTAAAGTACTCCTAGGAGTAATCTAACAAGCCATGTGGAAATTAGGCCCCAAATAAAGATTTATCACCCTCAGAGAAAAAACAGAATTTATGTTTACCTGATAAATTTCTTTCTCCTACGGTGTATCCGGTACACGGATTCATCCTTACTTGTGGGATATTCTCTTCCCCTACAGGAAGTGGCAAAGAGAGCACACAGCAGAGCTGTCCATATAGCTCCCCTCAGGCTCCGCCCCCCCAGTCATTCGACCGACGGTTAGGAGAAAAAGGAGAACCATAAGGTGCAGTGGTGACTGTAGTTTACAAAAAATAAATTTAAACCTGACCAAAATGCCAGAGCGGGCCGTGGACCGGATACACCATAGGAGAAAGAAATTTATCAGGTAAACATAAATTCTGTTTTCTCCTACATTGGTGTATCCGGTCCACGGCTTCATCCTTACTTGTGGGAACCAATACCAAAGCTTTAGGACACGGATGAAGGGAGGGAACAAGTCAGGTAACCTAAACGGAAGGCACCACTGCTTGCAAAACCTCTCTCCCAAAAATAGCCTCCGAAGAAGCAAAAGTAATGAATTTGTAAAATTTGGCAAACGTATGCAGTGAAGACCAAATCGCTGCCTTACAAATCTGTTCAACAGAAGCCTCATTCTTGGAAGCCCATGTGGAAGCCACAGCTCTAGTAGAGTGAGCTGTAATTAGTTCAGGAGGCTGCCTTCCAGCAGTCTCATAAGCCAACCGGATGATGCTTTTCAGCCAGAAAGACAGGGAGGTCGCAGTCGCCTTTTGACTTCTCCTCTTGCCAGAATAGACGACAAACAAGGACGATGTTTGTCTGAAGTCTTTAGTTGCTTTTAGATAAAACTTTAAAGCACGAACCCCATCAAGATGGTGTAACAGACGTTCCTTGTTAGAAACTGGATTAGGACACAGAGAAGGAACAACTATTTCCTGGTTGATATTCTTATTGGAAACCACTTTTGGAAGAAAACCAGGTTTGGTACGTAAAACGTGCAGATACCCCTGAGAGACAATTTCTAGTGCCCAGGGGTCCGGAACATCTCTTGCCCAGGCCTGAGCAAAGAGAGAAAATCTGCCCCCTACTAGATCCGGTCCCGGATCGGGGGCTACCCCTTCATGCTGTCTTGGTAGCAGCAGCAGGTCTTTGGCCTGTTTACCCTTGTTCCAGCCTTGCAATGGTTTCCATGCTGGTTTGGACTGGTGTGCGTTACCCTCTTGCCTAGTGGCTGTAGAGGTAGAAGCCGGTCCGTTCCTGAAATTGCGAAAGGAACGAAAATTAGACTTATTTTTAACTTTGAAAGGTCTATCCTGTGGAAGGGCATGGCCCTTTCCCCCAGTGATATCTGAAATAATTTCTTTCAACTCTGGCCCGAATAGGGTCTTACCTTGAAAGGAATATTAAACAATTTTGTTTTGGACGACACATCCGCCGACCACGATTTTAGTCAAAGCGCTCTACGCGCCACTATTGCGAAACCAGAATTTTTCGCCGCTAATTTAGCTAACTGAAAAGCGGCATCTGTAATGAAAGAATTAGCCAACTTCAGGGCGTGAATTCTATCCATGACTTCATCCTAAGAAGTCTCCTTCTGGAGCGAGTTTTCTAATTCCTCAAACCAAAAAGCAGCTGCAGTGGTTACAGGAATAATGCAAGAAATTGGTTGAAGAAGAAAACCTTGTTGAACAAAAATGTTCTTAAATAAACCTTCTAATTTTTTATCCATAGGATCTTTGAAAGCGCCACTGTCTTCTATTGGTATAGTTGTGCGCTTAGCTAGCTTTGAAACTGCCCCCTCTACCTTAGGGACCGTCTGCCACGTGTCCCTTCTGGGGTCAACAATGGGGAACATTTTCTTAAATATAGGAGGGGGAACAAAAAGGTACACCTGGTTTCTCCCACTCCTTATTCACTATATACGCCACCCTCTTAGGTATCGGAAACGCATCAGTGTGTACTGGGACCTCTAAGAATTTATCCATTTTACACAATTTTTCTGGGACCACCAAAGGGTCACAATCATCAAAAGTAGCCAGGACCTCCTTAAGTAGAGCGCGGAGGTGTTCTAGCTTAAATTTAAATGCTATGGTATCAGGCTCTGCCTGCTGAGAAACTTTTCCTGTGTCAGAAATTTCTCCCTCAGACAAGCCCTCCCTCACCGCCAAGTCAGATTGATGTGAGGGCACTACAGATAAAATTATCCTCTGCGTCTACTTGCTCATTTTCTGTATTTAAAACTGAGCAATCACGCTTCCTAGGAAAGCTGGCAGTTTGGATAAAAATGCTGCAATAGAATTATCCATTACTGCTGCTAACTGTTGCATAGTAATCGCAATTCGTGCGCTAGATGTACTGGGCATCGCCTGCGCGGGCATAGCTGGTGTTGACACAGAAGGAGAGGAAAGCAAGCTATTTTCACTACCTTCAGCTAAAGAATCATCTTGGGCTATATTTTTAAGTGTGATTGTACTGTCCTTAAGCTGTTTGGACGCTCTGTGAGGAAACAATTGAGAAAAAAAAAAAATAAATTTAAAACTAAACTAGTAAGGTGCCAAGGCCTCGCTCAACATTTATCATTGCATATATCCTACAAGCAGAAAGGTTTTGTTGATACTACATGGTTAACCTTTAAACGCCGTTATGCCGTTCTATTCCGTCATAATTACACTGGGCTTTAGTACCGTTAGGACGAAATAAAACGTAATAACCGTTGGCTGTCCTAAAGCCAACAGTGCTTCCATAATGTGATTGCAGTCTGGGGGACGCCCCCCTGACCCGATCCCATCATTGCGTCCACGATCGCAGGATTTCAATTTGTTTACATCAGAACGTTGTTCCGATGTAAACAAATTAACCCTGTCATCAAAGGGTTAATTAACCAGGTCATCAAAGGGTTAATTGAAAGCAGGAAAATATTTTAGTTGACTAAACAATAAAACATTACTCATATTGTCAATAAAGAATGACACTCGCTATTAGTCACAGCAAAATGGGTGCAACTCATGAGAGGGTTGAAATGGATACAAATATGAGTTTAAATGCTTGGGATTCAAGTTGTAGGAAAATCACACCTAGCATTCTTTATTAACCGGAGTTGGAATTATCTCTAGTTCCAAATTAATAAGAAATTACAGCAGTATTTAATAAAATTTCTAGTCTTTAAAGGGGATACTAAACCTAATTTTTTTCCCCTTCATGATTCAGATAGAAAATGCAATTTTAAGCCACTTTGTAATTTACTCCTATAAAGTTTGTTTTCTTGCTATCTTTTTTTTTTTTTTTTTTTTTTAAAAAGCAGGAATTTAAGCCAAGGAGCCGGCCCATTTTTTGTTTAGCACCCTGGATAGCGCTTGCTGTTTGGTGGATAAATTTAGCCACTAATCAGCTAGCGCAACACAACTGCTGAACCAAAAATGGGCCAGCTTCTAATCTTTACGTTCTTGCTTTTCAGATAAAGATACAAAGAGTACTAATGGTTTCTAACTGAACACATGGGTGAGCCAATGACAATCGTTATATATATGCAAATACCAATCAGCAGCTAGAACCTAGGTTCTTTACTGTTCCTGAGCAATCTGCAGGGGGCAGCATTGCACAAGCAGTTCACCAGAACTGCTTGCGCAAAGATTTCAGCATTTATCGATGTGCAGCGGACATGATCGCTACAGCGGATCATGTCTGCTCGCACTTTGTTAAATCGGCCCCCAGGTATGAGAGAGAAAAATCTCTTTCCTCTGCTATAAAACAATCTGCCAGTTTTACATTTTGTTATGCAGTTCAATGACCTTTTGATGCAAAAGAATCACAGGGTTAAGCACAGAAATCTATGCACTGTATCAATGAAAGTGAAAATAGAAGTCACTGTTGATTGTGCAATATACTTTATTATGCCCCCTTTTCATGTAAAATAAATGTGCCATAAAAAAACACAACTTTTCCCTGCTGTCTTCCAGTCAATTAACAAACAAGCAGAGTCTGAACTATATTACAATAGATTAGTCTGTGTTTTACTGCAAATGTTTTCCAACGGTCAAGTTCCACTCATCACTTTCCTTATTTGGAGGGGCCAACCTAGATTTGAGCCTGAAGATGACAGGGCTTGCCACTATCACTGTGTTAAAGGGATACTAAACCCAAATTATTTCTTAGAGCACGCAATTTTTAGCAACTTTCTAATTTACTCCTATTAATTTTTCTTCATTCTCTTGCTATTATTTGAAAAGCAAGAATGTAAAGCTTAGGAGCCGACCCATTTTTGGTTCAGAACCTGGGTTATGCTTGCTTATTGGTGGTTTAATGTAGCCACCAATAAGCAAGTGCTATCCAGGGTGCTGAACATAAAATGGACCGGCTCCTAAACTTAACATTCCTGCTTTTTAAATAAAGATATCAAGAGAACAAAGAAAAATAGGAGTAAAATTAGAAAGTTGCTTAACATTGCGTGCGCTATCTGAATGATGAAAGAAAAAACCCCCAGAAATGATAATATAATAAACTGCATGTTAGATAGATATATGTGGCAACATAAGCCTGCAGCATATGCTCTTTCAGGACTAAAAAAAAAAAAAAAAGTATTTAAAAAATAAATAAAAGCACTGCAAAGTTGTTTTACCATACAGAAAAAAGCAGCATGTTAGCCAGTGTATTTAAAGAAAATAACAAATAAAATATACAGGCGATACCTTTAATAACTAATATTGGCTTTCAGGACACTGAGGTCCCTCAATCAAGCACCTAAAAACATTTGTATCCACTATTACAGATGTGCCCAAAAGTATCTGGAGTTTGCCAAAATTCATGTTGACAAGACCCAGTCCTTCTAGAAGATTGTCGTTTGGACAGACTAACCAAAAGTAGAGCTTTTTGGCAAATCACAAATACTCCATGTTTGCAGAAGAGAAAAAAATAAAAATAAAGAGAGAGATAATATATAGATGGCGTCGCCCTTTAGTGGAGTATTGCAGCTGACTGACCTGGATGATTTTATAGGACCTTCTCAGTTCTCAGGTTGCATATAACCTAACAAAACGTTATATCTGGGGAAAGAAACGTTTTGTTACAAACCGCATATATGATACCTCATAGTGCTTGAGGTGGCTTATTGTAAGTAGCACTCTGTATGTCAATAAACATTTAAATTGTAACAGAGTTACGCTATGTTTTTATTTTCCTTGTCCCACTTTATACTTTGAAAACAATCTGGATGGAAGATTAACATTGGTCGCACTGAGGTATTACCAAAATATAACAGACTGTCGGGAGAAGCAGAACCCGGGAGATATACAGCGGAGGTGCTCCGGCAGGAAACTTCAACTTGAGCCTACAGCGGTGCAACTTACCTCATACGATTGAGGTAGCTGGATGTAAGTAGGATAGGAGCCCAATAAGGGATACGACAGACATCCAAGCAAGCTGATTGTTGTTTTTTAAAAGTGGACTTTACTGTTGATGCGATAGTCTTTACATAGTAAATTAAATCCTACTTTTATATTCAGTGAAATTGCATCGTAAAACATATACCACACAGATTTTTAAACAGTGAATGTTCTACTCTATAACAATACAGGGTGTAGCGCGGTGAAGTGTGTGAATCTTATTACATAAAATTATATATATATATATATATATATATATATATATATATATATATATATATATATATATATATATATATATATATATATATATATAGTTATAGTTATAGTATTAGGAAAGAGAAAAACGAGGCACTGCAGACTCTGTTTCCAAAGTGGTTATTTTAATGAACAGTCAAGTAGAATACACAGTCACAGTGTGCAGGGTTGGACTGACGCGTTTCCCGCATGCTCACATGCGCTTCATCAGAGATCTAGTGGTGTTCACCAATAGTATGTAAGCAAAGCCTAATTGATATTGTGTGAGTAAAACCTGGTGTGCAATTATTTGGTGCAGAGAAAGAAATTATATATATATATATATATATATATATATATATATATATATATATATATATATATATATATATATATATATATATATATATATATATATATATATATATATATATATATGTCCAAAGCACGAATCCGTAAGCAGGTTTAAAAAGTAGTAAAAGTAAAAATCTTTATTTCCAAGCTTGTAAAAACATCAAGTGTTGCATAGGATATGCAGTACATAATCGTGTTCCTCAGCAGACATGTTTCATGCACTGTGCACTTGTTCACTGCATAAAGGAACGGCTCTTTCCGGCTTTTTATACAAAAATTTTTAAAAGGTATATACCACTATAATATTGCATATCATTTTACATTTCTCAACACATTTATCCTGGCTACTATTTACACAATACTAATGTTGAACAAATAGTGTTTCAAATTTAATTTTAATAAACCCTATAAAAGTAATATTTTTTTAGTTTTGATTATTCTCAGGGATTTGTTCAAATTCTCACTGTATATATATATATTTATTCGATAGAATACAGGGATGGTCTTTAATTTTTCCAGTATGTCCCGGGCGAAATGTACTGCCCAGTGTCAGAAACCTGCGTCTCATTTGCAGGTCATGGGTCCTCCAGCAGGATAATGACCCAAACATACCTCAAAAAGTACCCAAGAACGGATGAGAAGAAAACATTGGACCCTTCTGAAGTGGCCTTCTAGGAGTCAAGGCTGTGCTGTGAAATATTAGATTAAGAGTACCAATATTTTTGTCTGTGCCATTCTCATTTGTTTTACTGTTCAACCCCTTAACAACCATGACGTACCTTGTATGTTGCTGGTCATTAAAAGGGACATGAAACCAAAAAAAATTCTCTCTCATGATTTAGAAAGAGTATGCAATTCTAAACAACTTTCCAATTTACTTGTATTTTCTATTTTAAGTTGTTCTATTGTTATCTTTATTTGAATTTATGCTTAGTAGCCGGCCCATTTTTGGTTCAGCACCTGGGTAGCGCGAGAAAAAAAAAAAAAAAGGAGAGAAAGAAAAACTACCTATCCACCTCTGCACTCTCCCACATCAGAGACTGCTTATCTGGCATTTCTTTCTGGATGGCCTCTCACCACCTAAAAATCAACAGGTCCAAGACTGAGCTTCTTCTAACCCCCCCCCCCCCCCATCTAATTCTACTCCAATTTCTAACTTTACTATCACTGTTGGTGACACCACTATCTCCCCATCACCCCACATCCGCTGCCTAGGAGTTACACTTGACTCCAATCTGTCCTTCCTACCCCACATCCAATTACCCTCTTCATCCTGTCGCAACCAACTACACAATATCTCCACAATTTGAGTGCTGAAATTACTCAACAGCTAATCCCTTCCCTAGTAATTTCCCGGCTTGACTACTGTAATAACCTACTAACTGGCCTCCCTCTCTCCCCCCTTCAATCCATCCTAAATGCCTCCGCTAGACTAATCCACCTCTCCTGACGCGCTGTATCTGCTGCACCCCTCTGCAAGTCCCTTTCTGCAGTGAATGGCTCCCCATTCACTGCAGAATTAAATTCCAAATTCTCACTCTGACCTACAAAGCCCTTACCAATGCTGCCCCACCCTACCTGTCCTCACTCATCAACAAATATACTCCAGCCCGCCCCCTAAGATTCAACAATGACCTGCTCCTTGCATCTTCTACCATCACCTCCTCCCATGCTAGACTACAGGACTTCTCTCGTGCGGCACCAACGCTCTGGAATGCACTTCCTCGAGCTGCAAGACTTTCCCCCAACCTCTCCTCCTTTAAACGCTCCCTAAAGACCTTCTTGTTCAGGGAAGCCCATCACCAAATCAGTAACTAATGAATTCCACTTGCCTAATAGTTGCCTCATCTAACTCCACACTAACATCATTCCCAGCTTTGCAGTCCCCACCGTCTGTTTCTCACCCTCCTACCCATTTAGGTTGCAAGATCCCACTGGAACAGGGCCCCAATTTCCCCTGTATTTGTTGGTTAAATTTTGTCTGGTGTCTCATATTGTACTGTCCTTTTATCTTTGTTACCCATGAAATCTGTTGGCGCTTTATAAATAAAAAAATAATAAATATGTACATACAGTATACATCTCTCTATGTCAAAGCTCTTTGCATGCATTTTTTCCTACACCTGAGACTTCATATGTTTGAGCCCTTACAACTTTTTTTGTGCAATTTTTTAAAATAATTTTTTATTAGTGTTATTATGAGTATAACTGCTCTTTTTAATGTAGTTTTAATGTGTTTTGTGACACTTTTTTTTGCAAAACAGTTAACCAGAGCTCTGTGGTCGTGGTAATCATTCTAGCATAAATCGCAATTGTGCTCACACTTTCGCATTTACTTTAAACTTTTAATATGAGCGCAACATCTGATGCACGCAAACAGCCACGATAAACCAGTTATCGATTGCGCTCATAATCTGGCCCTTAGCATTTTATGTGCCTTTAAAAATTAAAGTTGTTCACATTTAAATTGAAACTAGCAGGGAATGTGTATTTGTCTACAACTACTGATCTATTTCGTACTAAGTGTTTGCTTACAATGTCCATTTAAAGGCAACTTTACACAAAATGTGTCACTGCGAATTCTTTGCAAGGTTGAGGAATCAGGTTTTTCCAGTTTAGTAAAAGTTTTCCCTCCCCCCACATACAGTATCCAGCACTTGGTAATAGCTCAGCACACAAGGGCTATGGCCAGTTAGCCGTTTCTGGAAGCCTCAGGGCCTAGACTGAAAGGCAGAAATGATAAGTTTTATTACACACACTGGTTGCCCTCTGTGCCAAATAACTACCCACTGGCAAGTCGTTAAGAAGGGTGAGACAATGAGTAGAACAAGCACTCATATGCATATGACCTGCTGGTACTGGCCTAGAGCTGTATAGAAGTGCTTCTGCCTCAGTAAGAAATTAATTTTCACTTAGTGGCTTTTAAAGGTACATTACCTTATCCATCATGACAATGTCCCTAGGACGACTGCAGTATAGGGCAACCTTTAAAAAAAATAAATGCATGTTTCATTCATGGATATTTTAATTAAAACCTACCCTGAAGGTTTTCCTAGTCACATGGCTTTTTCAAAGAGGTCTGAAGATGCTCCAGCCAGCCAATCAGAGGCCACAGTGCTTGAGGAATTACTGTCAATTATGGAAGGTCATTGAGTGCACACACAGTGTCTCTCTCCACCCCCGATACATGATGATAGGTTTATTATTAAAAAAAAATAATTACTGTAAGACACTTGAGTTCTCTCTGACAGGTCTGCCGCAAAAATGTTTAGCTTATAGGAATTAAAAACATTTTTATTTACATAATACAGAGCAAAATAAGACAAGCAACACCTTCTGTATCTTAATAATGTGTAAGAAATGTTGCATTGTGGTGAAAAATCTGCAGACAATGATCATGTGCTCCTCTGGGCCAACAAGCATCCAGGAGCATCTGGTTACTGACAATAATGGCTCAGTCACTACACCCTCTGACTGGCTGTATAGAGTAGGTGTGTGTCAATTATCTTTTCATTAACCCCTTCGATACCGGGACTTTCAGAGAATAACTTGTCCAAAATACTGCAGAACTGTTAGCACTTTTTGCTATGACTCCATTTAAAAAGAAACAGAGCCTTGGTTTGCTTTTCTTTTTTAAAAAAATAAATATTATAATATATATATATATATATATATATATATATATATATATATATATATATATATATATATATATATATATATATATATATATATATATATATATATATATATATATATATATATATATATATATATATATATATAAAAAAAAATTATAAAGTAGACAATTCAAGGTATTGATCTAGGCCCATTTTGCTATATTTCATGCCACCATTTTCACCAGATGTGAGATAATAAAATATATATATATATAATAATAATAATAATAATAATAATAATAATAAAAAAAAAAAAAAAAAAAATTACTTTTTCACCAACTTTGGGTTTCTCGCTGAAATTACTTACAAACCGCTTGTGCAATCATGACACAAATGATTGTAAAAGCTTCTCTGGGATCCCCTTTGTTCAAAAAATAGCAGACATACATGGCTTAGCCATTGCTTTTGGTAATTAAAATGCCTCTAATTGCAGCTGTGCACTACACTTCTATTATACCCAGTAGTGAAGGGGTTAATCAGGTAGCTTGTAAGATTAATTTTAGCTTTAGTATAGCAATTACCCTCCCACCTGACACGTCCCACGAGCTGATCCCTCCCAAAAAGCTCTCTTCCCTCCCCACTGGTCACCACCATCTTTACTACTGGCAGACAGTAAATTATTATTATTTCTTTTCTACAGTGAAAAATCCCCCTTTACTCTCCAACCTCCTTGATCTCTCTAACTCTCTCCCTTAAACTAGTGTCTGCCATCTTATATCCTATAAACCTAAATATAAATATTTTAATTTCATTTTTTTTTTTTTTGTAGTGTAGTGGTCCCTCCCTCCAGCGATAGTTGTCTAAGGACCCCCCACACCACCTTTTTTCTGTAGTGTAGCTCCCCATCCCTCCCTCAACATTTTTTTTTTCTGTAGTGTAGGGCCATCCCACTCCCTCCCACACCTCCTGCTGGCACCAGCAGATGATCGTTACAGACTGTGACACACAGTGTCTGTAACGATCTGGCATCTGCCCTCATATGGAACCAGAGCACCAATCGTGCTTCGCTTCCATATGCAGAAAGATGCCTGCAGCTCAAGAACTCCAGCTCTTGGCTGTAACTTAACAGCCAAAGTACCACACAATCAATATATATATATATATATATATATATATATATCTCTGATGAAGCGCATGTGAGCATGCGCGAAACGCGTCAGATCTAGCACCCCTTGCACACCTGTGTTAGTGCTAATCACCTTTGTATACCAAATAAAGTCACCTGGCTTCAAGTTCCTGAGTCCTCGCTTTTCTTCTTGTAATATATATATATATCAGTTGTGGAGAGTTGGTGAGAGTGCAGATACTGAACTTTGAGATATAGATATAGATATAGATATGTTCAGTATCTGCACTCTCACCAACTCTCCACAACTGCCAGGGTGCTCTCAGGAGTATGTAGTAGATAAATGATTCAAAGCACTCTCTGGACTTCTGACAACAAAGACAAAATTTATTGTGATAGTGACGTTTCGGGACCAAACCTGTCCCTTCTTCTGACAGTCAAACAATGCAAAACTCAAACTTAAATAGGCCATACAGACCCTCCCCTGTATTGCTACCAATCACAGGTAAGCGTGTGCAAAAGTGAAGACCACACCAAAAATAAGGTGTGGACAAGTGATAGTGTATCATGTGTAATTATGAATGTGTATAACATAAAAACAACTAAAAGATCATTATTAGTATAATCCTCATGTATACTAGTAACCATTGATCATAATAATTAAATTACAAAGTCATATTAGTGCAAATTTACATACTACATATTAAAGATTCACCCCTTCAAAGTGCTCAAAATGGATTCAACCACTATTCAGTGGAACCACCCCTCTTCATTGATAGGTGTAAATCTACAGTCACCATTCAACTATATACTAAGTTTATTTGGATCATCAAAACAGAAAACCAAGCTATTTCTTATTGCTGTACCTTCACAGCACCTAAATGTGAGGTATCACTAAACAGAAAACACAAAACGATTTCTATAAAAGCAATTTATACAAGCTTGCGATCACATCGTAACCTAATGCTGCTGTCATCATAACAATGCTTGACACACCTCCTACTCTCATAGGTCAAGCATACACACTCCCTCTCCACCTCATTATGTGATGGAAAATAGACAGGCTAAAGCTGACAAATCCTTATTTGTTCAAATGGCCAGAACACAAGGAGCGCACCAATCACAAGCCGTTTCTTCCTTGCACAATACCAGTGTGCCCTGTGTTATCAGATCGCAGCTAGGGACAATCGTCCGCGAGCACACCCCTCAAGATCGCACCGGTCAAGTGTTACCATCTGAGCTGGAGACCAAGTGCACTCTCACAACAATCAACAGCTGACGCACTAGCAGCGCATATCCCATAGGGTATTCATTAATTTACCAAATTACCATAGCAGTACAGGCCGTACGGACAGATCGCAGCTAAAGGCAACTGTCATCCTGACATCTGAAGCCACACCCCTCACGTTCTCATAGGCCAATAGCCATCATCGCCTATCACCACAATCGCAAGCTGTAATGTCGCCAAATAAAGACAAACAAACCCTCAATAGATCAAATCCCTAGGTTATTCATCAAGACCCAAATATTAAGTGCTTGTATAACGTATATGTAACCATAATGTGAGCTTGAATAAACCGTCGTCACCAATCCCAATAATTTAAGCGCCTCACACCCCCATGTCAAATCTGAATAGCTAGTAGTCTCAGTCACACTGATAGTCCCAAAGGCAAATGATATACAATAACACTGGTATCCTTCAGCATAAACTCCTATCATTGTGGTCACGGGCCCCACACACCCATAATGAACAGAAGTACACAAATGATGTCTCAGCATCATATGTCTTATGCTCAAATAAAAAACTTTCTGTTAGGATGTGTAGTTCCCATATTTTGCATATTAGCTACAACTACAAAGATCAGAAGTACAAAGTGACGTCTCAGCTTCGTAGCAGTGATTATACTCAGCCACATCCTCTACTCAACTACATGCCTCATATTAGGTTGTGTAGTTCCCATAATTTACATATTAACTACAACCAGACCAACATACATATGTATGTATACTCTATCATACCCAAATCTTTATAGTCTAAGAAGGACTTCGTCATTAGAACAGTGATGGGTAATATCAAACAGATATATAAGCGCCAAAAAAATATATAATAATAGATATAAGCACCTAAAAATTACAAACACCTAAAAATTAATAAAGATGCAGAATGTAAGACTATGGGTAAATACAGATTCATTACAACTACTATACAGCCTATGAAGATCCATTACCAAATGGATGTTCCAGGCCTAGAGACAATTCTACAATATATGTGACTATCCAACCTAAGAGAAGCCATTTGTATGAGGGGGCAAACCATTGATACATTGGTAAACCAAGTCCCAGATCCACAATTGAGCACTTCAAGAGAGTGAATCTAATATATCGAGCTGATCAAGCTCTACTCAATATGAAAGTGTGAACAAAGGTGGTGTAGTGTAAAATATCCCGTGTTACATGGTGAAATGAAAAATAGGAAAAGCTGATATTACACATACAAAATTAAAATTAAAATAAAAGCACAAGTGTCTACTGTAAACTGCCAAAACAATGGGATAAACCATGCGTACATGGCCCCAATGGCTGATAATAAACTAAATGGATAAAGCTAAAAGTCAAATATTATTAAATAAGAGGCAACAAACGACTAGGACATTATTTTCACTCCTAAACATATATAAAATAAATCAGGACTCTCATTTGGTAATTGGATCCATGGATTAGCCCAAGAATGCTTGCCAACCAGATTGTATATTGAGGCCTCTGGGCACCAATGTACCCAATTGTGGTGATAGGCGATGATGGCTATTGGCCTATGAGAACGTGAGGGGTGTGGCTTCAGATGTCAGGATGACAGTTGCCTTTAGCTGCGATCTGTCCGTACGGCCTGTACTGCTATGGTAATTTGGTACAATTAATGAATACCCTATGGGATATGCGCTGCTAGTGCGTCAGCTGTTGATTGTTGTGAGAGTGCACTTGGTCTCCAGCTCAGATGGTAACACTTGACCGGTGCGATCTTGAGGGGTGTGCTCGCGGACGATTGTCCCTAGCTGCGATCTGATAACACAGGGCACACTGGTATTGTGCAAGGAAGAAACGGCTTGTGATTGGTGCGCTCCTTGTGTTCTGGCCATTTGAACAAATAAGGATTTGTCAGCTTTAGCCTGTCTATTTTCCATCACATAATGAGGTGGAGAGGGAGTGTGTATGCTTGACCTATGAGAGTAGGAGGTGTGTCAAGCATTGTTATGATGACAGCAGCATTAGGTTACGATGTGATCGCAAGCTTGTATAAATTGCTTTTATAGAAATCGTTTTGTGTTTTCTGTTTAGTGATACCTCACATTTAGGTGCTGTGAAGGTACAGCAATAAGAAATAGCTTGGTTTTCTGTTTTGATGATCCAAATAAACTTAGTATATAGTTGAATGGTGACTGTAGATTTACACCTATCAATGAAGAGGGGTGGTTCCACTGAATAGTGGTTGAATCCATTTTGAGCACTTTGAAGGGGTGAATCTTTAATATGTAGTATGTAAATTTGCACTAATATGACTTTGTAATTTAATTATTATGATCAATGGTTACTAGTATACATGAGGATTATACTAATAATGATCTTTTAGTTGTTTTTATGTTATACACATTCATAATTACACATGATACACTATCACTTGTCCACACCTTATTTTTGGTGTGGTCTTCACTTTTGCACACGCTTACCTGTGATTGGTAGCAATACAGGGGAGGGTCTGTATGGCCTATTTAAGTTTGAGTTTTGCATTGTTTGACTGTCAGAAGAAGGGACAGGTTTGGTCCCGAAACGTCACTATCACAATAAATTTTGTCTTTGTTGTCAGAAGTCCAGAGAGTGCTTTGAATCATTTATCTACTACATACTCCTGAGAGCACCCTGGCAGTTGTGGAGAGTTGGTGAGAGTGCAGATACTGAACATTATATATATATATATATATATATATATATATATATATATATATATATATATATATATATATATATATATATATATATATATATATATATATATATATATATATATATATATATATATATATATACACACACACGGGGTTAAAGGGACATAATACTCATAATCACTTGTGATGCAGCATAACTGTAAAAAGCTGACAAAATATCACCTGAACATCTCTATGTAAAAAATCAAAAATGAAAATGTTTTACCTTAAAATATCTTCAGCTCACCAGAGTAAGTGCTGTGTAAACAGTTATACTTCAGCTGGTGTCCAGCTGCAAGTTGGAAAAAAAAACAATAGCCAATCAGCATTAGCAGTGCTGAGGTAATGCATTGCTTTTGCTGTGATCTCAAGAGATTTCCTAGAGCATACATACATATATACACACACACACACGTGCACAGCCAGTATAAAACCTTTTCAGCAATCCCATAACCTGGTTTACACCCATATTGAGCAACCAATACCTAAAGCAGCTGCTGGGTTTGAAATACCACTCAAACTTAAACAATGTGTGTGTACCGTAAGGAGACTGATCTACACTTAGAGATAAAAAGGTACATGCTTTGGGGTCCCCCCATTGCACACAAAAGGTACATCACACCATGCTGCAGGAGTGCACAAATTCTCTCTTCAAATTCCATAATACAGCCAATACAAAATGGTTCAGAGGTCACCACGCATGGCAGTTACAGCCTGCAGACTAGCTGTTCTGAGCAGTTAATACAACACAAATTGTAATAAATGGATTAGTGGATTGTAAAGCTGCATCACGGGAAATATAGGAATTGATCTAGGAAATAACAGAGAGATTTTGAGTCTGTTCCAAAAGCACTCTTGTAACAGTACTTGGGACACAGCAGCTGTTTACTTTCCTTACAGGAACATAAAAGCAGCAAAACCCAACCTGTGCTAATGTGTGTATTATCTAATGTGTGTAATATGTGCAAGTAATGATACAATAACTGTATTTTAACCCCTAGAGAAAATAAAATGTTCTAATGAAATTGAACACTTTATTTTACACTAGCATGTCCCTTTAAAGGGGATATAACATACAGAAAGAAAGACATAATTAAAGTTAGCTTTAGGGCAGCAATGCACTGTGTGCAACTAGCTGAACATATCTGGCGAGTCAATGACAAGAGGCACATGTATGTAGCCACCAAACACCAGCTTCCAGTTGTGAACTCCTGCGCCTACCTAAGTAAGCTTTTCAGCAACTGATGCCAAAATAGCTGCATAAATTTGATAAACAAAAAAAAAAAAAAAAAAAAGTCTCAAGCTTGTACCAGTCCATGTTTATAAACAGGGTACACAAGTGCCTTTTCAACACACACTACAATATTGTTTGCTGAATCTAGTAGGGTTAAACAAAGTCTATAAAACTTCATTATGTTTTACAAGAGTGTTTAATATCATTACAGAACAAACAACTGGTACCATCCCTAAAATAAAAACATACCAGTTATATGTATAAAAGTCATCTATTCTGCCTTCTCTAACATTCTGTAATACCTATAAATACCTAAATATCAAATAGGGCAAAAAAACCATGCTACTATCTATTCTTACAAGGACTTTGCTGGAAGGCAGTTTCAGTATAAAAATAAAAAAAAAAGGGAAAAGCATTTACACAATAGGAATTCTCCAGCCCTTACAAATAGAACACAACTAATGTATCATATACATAAGCTGCCTTTATATTCATTGTAAGGGTCATTTTTTTTTTTTTTTTTTTTTTAAAAAGAAACTTTATTGAGATTCAACAGTGGTAAGGGTCATATTTTAGCTGGTAATCTATAGAGTCAGAGCTTGGTGCTTGTTTACAGTCACATTCTAGTTACATTTCTAGTGATCTCAAGCCTCTCCCTCATCAATATGTTTTTAAATAGTAACCCCTAAAGTGCCATATTGAATAGCAATATATTACATAGCTTTAAGAGGGTTACTATACTCACTTAACAACAGAATTTAAGCTTGTTTAACTTTTTCTCCCTTTTAAAAGCCAAGAAAAGCCAATGAGTATTTGTAGAAAATATACAAGTGATGTTGTATTAGATTCAATTTAGATTTTTAAACACACTATTCTTCCCATTTTAAGGTAAGACCATTCAGCTTGTTTAAAAATGTAGGTTTTCATTTTGGAATGATGATAGAAAAATGTAAGTTAGATAGTTAGAATGTAATAGTTTTTTGTTATAACAGAGAAATACATGTACCTTAAATCATTGCTCTGAGTTACAGCCCCCCCCTTAGTAACAAGGGGTTAATAAAACCTTCAAATACATAATATGCCCCAGTAAGTAAGCACCAACCAGTATCTATAACCAATTGCTGTGTACAATTACCCAGACCCCCTCACAGTTCAGTCTCTGCATGAAACACACACATCACTATGTCCATCTAAACTGACCTTATTTGTGTGAGAAGGGAAAATAATTACTAGTTTAGATGTTGCCCAAAGAACTCAAATGCTTCAATTACTCTCTGCAGATAACCCCAATATGCTGATTATTTTCTTCTTACAAAGTAATTTCTGTTCTCACTAACATATGTAATGTTATATATTACACTAATATACAGTCATGGTTTTTTTTTTGTTGCTATTAGTAAAACGTACTTTAAAAATCTTGATCTGTTTAGAAAATATTCTGCTTATTCTCCAGTGACTTTTGTCAGATTTACTAAAAGATTCCAATCGCAACATTGTATTAGCGAATCAATTAGATTATACTGTTGGAATTTCACTGTTTTATCACAAAGCAAACACAGATAACAATACATTATTTAAGGAGATTTGAATACAACCCCTGTTTTATCAGAGCACAAGGAAAGTAACCAGATCCTCAGAACAAGCAAATGTCCCAGCAGGGAGGGGCAAGGGATCTTCACATGAGGAATTTATATCTAAGTTATTACAATGAATCTAATAATTACAGCACTCACCTGTACAAACAATTAGGGTTACAGCTTCTCTCCTCCACAGCCTCATGATCACAGAACACCCAGGCCCACCACAAAATATCCCAACAGAAGTCAGAGGTGTCTCTCAGGAAAGACCAGGCTTACAACAGAAACTAAGATCATTTACACTCCCTAACCCAACCTACCCTTTTCAATTGATTGACAGCATTCATAGCCAATTGTAACCTATACCTGCTGGTTTCTACCTGTTGCTTACAACAGCACAGATGACTCCTCCTTTTGTGGATGAGACAAACACTAATAGGGAAGTTGTATAAACCATTTAAAAGCATTTTTGTTCGACTGTTCATGGTGTTTTACAGTTTCCCTCTTGACTCACAACAGGCTGTATAGAAATGCTAAATAATACCAGACAACACCAAACAGATCCAAAGGGATAGTGTCATATAATATAGAGCAGGAACCCCAGTTTTTCTGTTCTCTGTTCATGTAAAATTCTGTAACTATGGTTATGATTTTTTTTTAAATAAAATGCATAGCTGGTAGTTGTGTGTAAAAATAATTATATTATAGGACAAAAGAGTGTTGAGAAATATTAAATTGTATAATTGTATAAAAATATTAATTACAAATCAGATAAGTAACTTCTATAAGATACAATATAAGAATTCTGGAAACATCACAATTACTCTCTCCTGATATATTTAAAAAAAACATTTGATTAATTAATGTCCCTATGATTGTAAATTCTACATAACTAAAGTTTCCATAAGTTAGTTCTAATGGAAAATAATATAACTCATTAACATTAAACAAATAGAGGCACCAAGATTTACAGTGTACTGGGGGAAGGGAACAGAATGAAACCTGTCCAAAAACTGCACAAATTCCACAGATTTCTGCAAATTACAACAAAAGTTAAATATTACAGAAAGTCTGAGATACTTTATATTTCTATGTTGCATCTAAAAGTGAACATTTAAAAAAAAAAAAAATACAACAAATGTTTATATATATATATAGTAATCAATCAAAAGAGAGTACTCGCCGTGATATAAATTTGTGTTTATTCAATCGTGTAAACGTTTTCGGGGAGTGACCCCATCATCAGTGTTCTTTTTGTCTGATGACGGGATCACTCCCCGAAAACGTTTACACGATGGAATAAACACAAATTTATATCACGGCGAGTGCTATCTTTTGATTGACTACTGTATACTACGTGGGATGCACCCCGGTTTATGGAAAGTAAAGTGAGTGCTGGACTCTTGCATCCTCCATATATATATATATATATATATATATATATATATATATATATATACACACACACACGGTGGATATATATATATATATATATATATAGAATACTAGTAGAGAAGGAGGGCACTCACAGGACTTCATACATAAGATAATCTTTTATTGTAGTTGTAACATAAGTATAGTGTTGACGTTTCGGCCTTTTCTTAGGCCTTCTTCAAGACAAATTTCACAATCTAAAAACATAAACAAAAAGAATATGATAAAATACATTACCAAAGTGCAATGTCCAAGTATACACCAAATTGTGACCCTCCACCAAGAAGGACCATAATAACCCAAGTGAAACTTAAAAAAAGGCTTCAACTGAGACAAAGAAGCCATGACATCCAACTGCCAAGGGAGACGTGAGAAAAAGGGGAATGGAACAGACAGGTCATCTAGTAATATAGTTACATGTGTTAAGTGGTGGAGAAAAGCACCTGCTAATCACAACCACCCATACCCGAAGGTGGGGTTGAACCCCCTAACTTGGGATCGAAGTGGTCCAGAGGACCAACCAAATATGAGGCCAAACATTGTGTCATAAAGCGCCTAAGTCATACAACTATCCGTCAAGGGGCCACAAGTTCGATCAACCGGTCCGTCAGTAATAGTAGTAGTGCACCCCAGACAGAGACCTTAGGATAGAAGGAAACCACATAGACCCAACACCCACGTCAAATGTGTCCAACAGAGAAGGACATCCAAGAGGAAGGCAAGCAGTAGGTGAACAAGTGCCCAAATTGGGGCTAGAACTGTTAAGGCAACCAGACACAGCAAAAGGACAATGAAAAGATAACAATTGCATTCAATCATCAGAAAAATAAAGCATAGTCAATACTAGCATTTAAGCCATTTGGAGCAAGTGTGTTCAATCTATGGATCCATCTGGCTTCACTCCTGAGGAGTTCTGAATTCCTGTCGCCCCCCCGTTTCAAGGGGGCCACCCTATCAATGAGCATAGCCCTAAGGGTAGATACAGCATGTCGTTGCTCCAGGAAATGTCTTGCCACAGGCTGGTCCAAGTGGCCATCTTTTTTTACACCTACACTGTATATACAGACTAATTCTTGCTCTGTTTGATTGGTAGGTTTATAGTTGAATTTGTTCTTTTGTGGATGTGGTACAAAATATAGCGTCCCACTTATACTGATTCCATGAGGGATATGGATGCTATTACTGTATTGTTTTCTCTATGGTAGGTGTATAGACACTGGAATGTGGGGTGAGTTGTACAATTTTGAGTCTTGGAGTTTGTTGCTTGTTGTCTCGACACCATTGAGTCTATTAATCGAACTATTACTATGGTTTTTAACTCGTATGCTAGTGTACAATGATATAAGCTAGCCAATAGGTGTTTTATAGCATATTACTGATATGGGAAGCTTATGTACCATGTGGACTATGGTAATTCCATATGTGGTTCTTTTTCTTTTTGTCACACTTTCATCTATTTTTCGCTTTCTTTTCCTTCTATTGTCTGTTCCATTCCCCTTTTTCTCACGTCTCCCTTGGCAGCTGGATGTCATGGCTTCTTTGTCTCAGTTGAAGCCTTTTTTTAAGTTTCACTTGGGTTATTATGGTCCTTCTTGGTGGAGGGTCACAATTTGGTGTATACTTGGACATTGCACTTTGGTAATGTATTTTATCATATTCTTTTTGTTTATGTTTTTAGATTGTGAAATTTGTCTTGAAGAAGGCCTAAGAAAAGGCCGAAACGTCGACACTATACTTATGTTACAACTACAATAAAAGATTATCTTATGTATGAAGTCCTGTGAGTGCCCTCCTTCTCTACTAGTATTCTATACATATTACTTGAGGATTGCACCCAGGCACTGGAAACATTGATGTGGAAGGAGTGCTGGGCCACCGGCTACCACGTATATATATATATATATATATATATTTATATGTATATATTTTTGTATTTTTATTTTGTGTTGCTTCTCACTGTCCATTAATTATAGCGTTGTGGGAACTGTAATTACTAGCCAATTAACTATCCCACAGAATCAACATTGCCAAAAACATACACTTCTGGTTAGTTTCAAAATTGAAATAAACAATTCTTATTAAAGGGACACTGAACCCAAATTTTTTCTTTCGTGATTCAGATAGAGCATGCAATTTTAAGCAACTTTCTAATTTACTCCTATTATCAAATTTTATTCATTCTCTTGGTATTTTTATTTGAAAAGCAAGAATGTAACTTTAGATGCCGGCCCATTTTCGGTGAACAACCTGGGTTGTTCTTGCTGATTGGTGGAAAAATTCTTCCACCAATAAAAAAGTGCTTTCCAGAGGTCTGAACCAAAAAAAAAAGATTAGATGCCTTATTTTTCAAATAAAGATAGCAAGAGAACAAAGAAAAATTGATAATAGGAGTAAATTAGAAAGTTGCTTAAAATTGTATGCTCTATCTGAATCATGAAATAAAAAAATTGGGTTCAGTGTCCCTTTAATGCTGATAAATATTTTAACATGGTTAATAATGCTCTTTTTTGTTTAAATGTTTTGTATTTAAACATTTATTGAATATTACATTCCTCAGTAGGTACACAGAAATACCACCATATATATAATTATAAATGACCCACCCAGAGTTCCAATTATTTTTTGCTTTTTATAAAAATATATAAATACCAATTCCTGTCAATAATGTGTACAATTTAAAAGGATAGAAAAGTCAAAATTAAACTTCAATTGTTAAAGGGACAGTCAACACCAAAATTAGTATTGTTTATAAATATAGATAATGCCTTTATTAACCATCCCCAGCTTTGCACAACCAACACTGTTATATTAATACACTTTATAACCTTTAAACCTCTAAATGTCTGCCTGTTTCTAAGCCACTACAGATGGTCTCTTATCACCTGCTTTTTTATTTGCTTTTCACAACAGGAGACTGCTAGTTCATGTGGGCCATATAGATAACATTGTGCTCACGCCCGTGGTTTCTGCACAACACAGCTAAAATGCAAGTCAATAGATAATAAATAAATAGCCATGTGATCAGGAGGCAGTGCGCAGAGGCTTAGATACAAAGTAATCACTGAAGGTAAAAGTGTATTAATATAACCATGTTGGCTGGGCAAAATAGTTATTAAAGAGATTATCTATCTTTTTTAACAATAAAACTGCATGTAATGTTAAGACACTTATAAATTCACTTCTATAATCAAATGTACTTTTTTCTCTTGGTATCTTTTGTTGAAAATCATGTACATATCCTCAGCAGCAGCAATGCACTACCCAGAGCTAGCTGGTGATTTGTGGCTACTCGCATATGTCTTTTGTCTTTGGCTCAGCAGATGTGTTCCGCTAGTTCCCAGTAGTGCATTGCTGCCCTGCAGCTAATTACAAGCAATAGTGCAACTATAAAATTATCTAACATATTAGAGTAGTTTCTTTCTGCACTTTTTAATCAAATTGCTTTATTTAAAGGGACATTGTACACTAGATTTTTCTTTCCATAAATGTTTTGTAGATAATCCATTTATATATCCCATCTGGGAGTGTTTTTGTAACAATGTATAGTTTTGCTTATTTTTTAATAACATTGTGCTGAATTTCAGACATCTAACCAAGCCTCACAGTGTCAGATGCATACTGATGTATACAGAGTCCTGCTGACTCCTGTTTATGTTACTTGTCTTTTCATATGCAGGGGAGGGGGTAGTGTCTGCTTTTCTTGTTTTCCCAGCCCCTTTCACTGGATGTCCCAGCCAAACCTCATCCACAGTGCTAAATTGGGAGTTTCTAAGTAAGTTTTTAAAGGGTTTTATACTGGGTTTTTATATCAGTATTTGTGCATATTCTTCTTTATAGTAGTGTCTATTACATGCAGTTATATGAAAATTGGTGTACACTGTCCCTTTAAAGGGACAGTATACACTCATTTTCATATAACTGCATGTAATAGACACTACTATAAAGAATAAGATGCACAAATACTGATATAAAAATCCAGTATAAAACCCTTTAAAAACTTACTTAGAAGCTCTCAGTTTAGCTCTGTTGAAAAGGTAGCTGGAAAGCCCACTGCAAGTGAGACATAAGACACTCCCCCCTCCCCCTTCTTTTGCATATGAAAAGACCCTTTACACAAACAGGAGCAAGCTGGAGTAGGTAGCTGATGGTATTCTCATAAAACGTTGGGGCTTGGTTAGGAGTCTGAAAATCAGAGCAATGTTATTTAAAAATAAGCAAAACTATACATTTTTAAAAAAAACAACTTTATGGGCTATATAAATAGATCATTTACAAAACATTTATGCAAAGAAAAAATTAGTGTGTAATGTCTCTTTAACAATGTCTATAACTCCTGTGTAAAGGGTAGGTACTGTACATAGTAAAGCTGTGTCCTTCAAAGATGGGAAACATAGTAAAAAAGCTATTTGTTCTGTTTGAAATATGGTAACAAATATGTTCTTTGTATCTCTCAATACCTTGAATACTTATTTATAAAAATGTCTAGAAAATATTAACAGTAATCTTTCTAAATTGTAATATTGGTTATTTCAAAAGCAATGACATATGGGGCCCGATCCGATATGCAGCGTCGCCCGCAAAAGCCTGCGACACCATTTTGCACTGGTTTGGTATCCTATATACGGCGTAACATAGAAGTTACGCTCGTATATTTCTGCCTTCGCCCGTAGTTTTTTCCCCCCATAGACTGACATACAAAACACACGCAGTTTGGTATCCAATATCCAGTGCAAGGCCTTACGTGGCGAAAATGGAGAAATCTTACTCCATTTTCACCTCGCCACAAAATGCACCCGTAGCAGGCCTTGCGATGAGTATTGGAGCACCGTAAAATGCCTGAAAAAAAAAACCTAACGCATGCGCAATATCTATCTACCTGTCAACCGCAATCCCCCACCGAAAGTGTATTAACCCCTAAACCGCCGCTCCCGGACCCCACCGCCACTAAATAAAGTGTTTAACCCCTAAACAGCTGCTCCCGGACCCCGCCGCCACCTACATTAAATGTATTACCCCCTAATCTGACCCACCTACACCGCCGCCACCTACATTAAATGTATTACCCCCTAATCTGACCCCCCTACACCGCCGCCACCTACATTAAATATATTAACCCCTAATCTGATCCCCCTACACCACCGCCAGCTACATTAAATATATTAACCCCTAATCTGATCCCCCTACACCGCCGCCACCTACATTAAATGTATTAACACCTAAACCTAAGTCTAACCCTAACACCCCCTAACTTAATTATTATTTAAATAAATCTAAATAATACTAATATTATTAACTAAATAATTCCTATTTAAAACTAAATACTTACCTGTAAAATAAACCCTAAAATAGCTACAATATAATTAATAATTACATTGTAGCTATTTTAGGATTTATATTTATTTTACAGGTAACTTTGTATTTATTTTAACTAGGTACAATAGCTATTAAATAGTTAATAACTATTTAATAGCTACCTAGTTAAAATAATTACAAAATTACCTGTAAAATAAATCCTAACCTAATTTACAAATACACCTAACACAGTACACTACACTATCAATAAATTAATTAAATAAATTAACTACAATTATCTAATATAAAATACAATTAAATAAACTTAACTATATTACAAAAAAAAACCCACTAAATTACAAAAAATAAAAAAATATTACAAGAATTTTAATCTAATTACACCTAATCTAAGCCCCCTAATAAAATAAAAAAGCCCCCCAAAATAATAAAATTTCCCTACCCTAAACTAAATTACAAAGTAACCAGCTCTTTTACCAGCCTTTAAAAGGGCTTTTTGCGGGGTATTGCCCCAAAGTAATCAGCTCTTTTACCTGCAAAAAAAAAGCAATACAATACCCCCCCCCAACATTACAACCCACCACCCACACACCCCTACTCTAAAACCCACCCGATCCCCCCTTAAATAAGCCTAACACTACCCCATTGAAGATCACCCTACCTTGAGCCGTTTTCACCCAACCGGGCCGAACTCTTCATCCGATGTGGGCACAAGTGGTCCTCCAGCCGGGCCGAAGTCTTCATCCAAGCGGGGCAGAAGAGGTCCTCAATCCGGCCGAAGTCTTCATCCAAGCGGGGCAGAAGAGGTCCTCCATCCGGCAGAAGTCTTCATCCATCCGCGGCTCCATCTTCAAGACCTCCGACGCGGAACATCTTCCTCGGCCGACGGACTAACGACGAATGAAGGTTCCTTTAAATGACGTTATCCAAGATGGCGTCTCTCGAATTCCGATTGGCTGATAGGATTCTATCAGCCAATCGGAATTAAGGTAGGAAAAATCTGATTGGTTGATTGAATCAGCCAATCAGATTGAAGTTCAATCCGATTGGCTGATTGGATCAACCAATAGAATTGACGTCGCATTCTATTGGCTGATCCAATCAGCCAATCGGATTGAACTTCAATCCGATTGGCTGATTCAATCAACCAATCGGATTTTTCCTACCTTAATTCCGATTGGCTGATAGAATCCTATCAGCCAATCGAAATTTGAGGGACGCCATCTTGGATGACGTCATTTAAAGGAACCTTCATTCGTCGTTAGTCCGTCGGCCGAGGAGGATGTTCCACGTCGGAGGTCTTGAAGATGGAGCCGCGGATGGATGAAGACTTCTGCCGGATGGAGGACCTCTTCTGCCCTGCTTGGATGAAGACTTTGGCCAGATGGAAGACCTCTTCTGCCCCGCTTGGATGAAGACTTCGGCCGGATGGAGGACCTCTTCTGCCCCGCTTGGATGAAGACTTCGGCCCGGCTGGAGGACCACTTGTGCCCGCATCGGATGAAGAGTTCGGCCTGGTTGGGTGAAGACGGCTCAAGGTAGGGTGATCTTCAATGGGGTAGTGTTAGGTTTATTTAAGGGGGGATCGGGTGGGTTTTAGAGTAGGGGTGTGTGGGTGGTGGGTTGTAATGTTGGGGGGGGGTATTGTATTGCTTTTTTTTTACAGGTAAAAGAGGTGATTACTTTGGGGCAATGCCCCGCAAAAAGCCCTTTTAAGGGCTGGTAAAAGAGCTGGTTACTTTGTAATTTAGTTTAGGGTAGGGAAATTTTATTATTTTGGGGGACTTTTTTATTTTATTAGGGGGCTTAGATTAGGTGTAATTAGATTAAACTTCTTGTAATATTTTTTTATTTTTTGTAATTTAGTGTTTGTTTGTTTTTGTAATATAGTTTAGTTTATTTAATTGTATTTTATATTAGATAATTGTAGTTAATTTATTTAATTAATTTATTCATAGTGTAGTGTTAGGTGTATTTGTAACTTAGGTTAGGATTTATTTTACAGGTAATTTTGTAATTATTTTAACTAGGTAGCTATTAAATAGTTATTAACTATTTAATAGCTATTGTACCTAGTTAAAATAAATACAAAGTTACCTGTAAAATAAATATAAATCCTAAAATAGCTACAATGTAATTATTAATTATATTGTAGCTATTTTAGGGTTTATTTTACAGGTAAGTATTTAGTTTTAAATAGGAATTGTTTAGTTAATAATATTAATATTATTTAGATTTATTTAAATAATAATTAAGTTAGGGGGTGTTAGGGTTAGACTTAGGTTTAGGTGTTAATACATTTAATGTGGCTGGCGGCGGTGTAGGGGGATCAGATTAGGGGTTAATATATTTAATGTAGCTGGCGGCGGAGTAGGGGGATTAGATTAGGTGTTAATACATATAATGTAGGTGGCGGCGGTGTAGGGGTATCAGATTAGGGGTTAATATATTTAATGTAGGTGGCAGCGGTGTAAGGGGATCAGATTAGAGGGTAATAAATATAATGTAGATGGCGGCGGTGTAGGGGGGTCAGATTAGAGGGTAATAAATATAATGTAGGTGGCGGCTGTGTAGGGGGGTCAGATTAGAGGGTAATAAATATAATGTAGGTGGCGGCGGGGTCCGGGAGCGGCGGTTTAGGGGTTAAACACTTTATTTAGTGGCGGCGTGGTCCGGGAGCGGTGGTTTAGGGGTTAATACATTTATTATTAGGAGTGAGAGGGGGGATTGCGGATATAGGGCTATACGTGTCGGGCTATTTTTGTGAGGCGTGTTAGACAGTTACGGGAGATTTTATACTTTAGTTAGTTTTTTTAGGCGCCGGCAGTTTCTAAAGTGCCGTAAGTCACTGGCGACTCCAGAAATTTGTACTTACGCTTATTTCTGGACATCGCTAGTTTGTCTGATTTAAGGCACTTTAGGAACTGCCGGCGCCATATATGTGATACCCCGATGTGCAAGGTGAAACTACGGGCGGTGCAGGTTCCCTCGCTTGCGCCGAAAACTACGCCGTATATCGGATCGCGCCCCTGGTATCTAAGATGTACAAGTGTTTATACTGATAGTGTGAGTGGCCTCCTCTGACACTTCCTAATCACCAGCATACAAATCTCTTCTGTAAAAAGCTGCTGCAATTAGTTATAACTGTACATGTTTTTGCTTGTCTCCCACATACCATACAAGGGAGTTTAATTTGGTTGTGTTAACAAAAAGGGAATAAAGTGTTAGATTACCGTAAAATACTATGGGCCCCATGTGTTTCAGTTTTGAATAGAAGCATTATTGTAATATAAATATATTAGCAAAAATGCTTCTAATAAAAGCTATAGCTGTTTCAAAAGTGTACTTAAGTAAGCACCGTGCACCAGCATTTTAAAAACAGCACTTGCTCAGAGAGCCTAAGGTGCTTGTACCATGTGGTAATGACTAATTTTGTTAATTGCTAACATTATATAAGCCCCACTTGCGCTCTGAGCAGCTGCAGTATTTAAAATGCTGGTGCACTGAGAATATCTAGCTATGCTTCACATGCACGTGCAGAGAAAAATGTTAACACTAACATAGAGATAACTTTTACTAGAAGCATTTTTGCCAATGCATGTATATTGCAAATATGTTTCTAATCAAAGATGTCATTTATCTATATGCATTTAAATTTTGACCGGAATGTCCCTTTAACTGGCTTTGTCCACTGGCTCGTATGCATAATTACACACTCAATTGCACGCGAGAAGTGTCTGTCAATCACCCAAAGAGTGCGAGTTTGGGGGGTGGCGGTCTAATAGCTTGTGCTAACCCTGCCTCATAAGGGTCTGGAGCAGCTTACAATGCTTTGTACATAGAGCCCTAATACTGAATGATCCGCAATATCAGCACAGAAATCTGATAATGATATTTTATAGTAAGCAAATTAAAACAACCTGTAGCCATTCTGTTGTGCCTAAATAGCAAATCATGTATTGTAGTGTTGTATGTTCCTGTTATGAAAATAAAAATCTTTGTGTATTTGAGATGTGTCCATGTCAACCAATAAAGCAGTCGTCTTTATAAGCCAGTGAGCGATTAATCCATAAGGATGAATTGGGCGAAAACATTCACTTCCTCTTAGTTTAACAATCAGTTTAAATATCTCTAACAATCTCTATTGTATATGTTTAAATAGTGCTATTTTATGTGCACAATAGACAATAAGTTACAGCCCTACTCAAGACCAAGAATTATGGAAAAGCCACAGCAAATTCATGTGAAATATGGGAAACCATTATAAAAAAAACCCCACATAAATAACACACATATGTTGTCATGTATGTCACACTTCCCCAGGTACATAGATTGATAGATTGTTGCAATAAACAATTTGGGCCAGGCCTGTCCTCAGGGAGAGGGGGTCACTCGCACGGGCCCTGTGTTTTTGGGGGTTTATTAGGAGTAAAGTTATGAGAAGGTGCAATGTATATAGTTTATGAAGACGTATTTATGATACTAGGAGGTGTCAGGACCCCACAAATGCTAATGGTGGCCCTGATATGGGCTTGTAAGTTATGACACCTAAGGAAGCCATGTTATCAAGAACAAGAATCACTATTAAAAAAACCACAAGGACAATGTCTCAGCCATAGGAATCTGCACCTAATCACGCTAGAAAAGTTCTTCTTGCTGGAGAACTCTATTGTAATGAGGCAAAAAGAGCCAAGAGAGTGGCGCTAGTGCACGAAAATTCTCTACGTGCGTTTTATGTTGCAGATTCTTCATCTAGACAAACATAATCAACAATTACATATAACAGAAGCATAAACGGGATACATTTTTACATTTGTTTTTTAAATTTAGAATTGTGTTTTCCCTAAATGACCAATAACATTCCGTGTCAGTTCCATGCGCACAAAGATGTTTTTCCGTGGTTTTTCTGTGTAGAAAGTTTCTACTGAGCACGATGCGGCTCTATACACGTGAATTACAGGACAGTTCTTTGTTGCATTACTTTTTTGAATAAACATGACGTGTGAGTGTGACTTGTGGATGCTTATTCATCTAGCTGCTAGATGAAGCATGAACAGGAGTCTTATGGCCGCAATAAGGTTAATTTATTGCAAACCCAGCAGCCATGTTCTGTATCAGCTGCAAGAGTGTACATCTGGAATCACTAGGCTAAATTCCAGGGGGGGTACAAATATGGCTTGGTTCTAGAGTATAACATGTTGGGGGAGCGAAAATCTGTCCACAAAGCTAAAAATTAAGTGTGCAGGGGGTACAGGCAGATTCCTACCTCTAGGTATAACGCATTACTTTACCAAAAGGTATTTGCTGCAATCGCTAAATAATTTGCTCGTTCCACATCTAAAATTGCATTATAGTGAAAAAATACTTGCTCTTATGAGTTAGAACACATATTTTTTTTCGCTAGAATAGCCCTTTAATATGTAATATAAGAACAACAAAGAGTTAAATATCTATGAATTGCACATGAATCACATTTATAGTTTTCTGAGTGCTACTGATGGTGTAAGAGTTTTGTCTGTGTTAAAAGAAATCTCACAGCACTTTACCTGCTAACCACAAAGGACCCCTTTTTAATTAACCATCTAAACCAGACCCACAACATGCTCAAGCCTTTTGGGTTAAGAATTATGGAGATTAAGGATTTAATAGTGGATAGGGTATTTTTTTTTTTTTGGGGGGGGGGGGGGGGATTATTGCTGTTAGGGAATTTCAGCAGTCAGGGCTTTTATGGTGATGTTGGTCTGGCAGTTAAATGTATTGGGTAGGGGTGTAACTAGACTTTTCTATGTACCTAGGCAACGCTGTGATGAGGCATTAATTTCAATAGTGCCCTTTGTGGATGTTTGTGATCAGCAGAGCTGGAAGTCACATAGGAGAATGAAGAGCTGCTACTCTGTGACTGTTAATCATTTTGTGTCCTGGTTAGTCTGTGCCAAGGGATATGCACTTGCTATAAATATGGTGCAAGGTTTTTCTGTAAAGCAACACTGTGACAGCCATCTTGGCAACCCTGTCACACCATATCCATACACAAAGGAGTAGGGTTGCCACCTGTCCCTTAAAATACAGAACACTTATAAGTTACACATGCTGCAGGGTGTGCAGGGAGGAACATGAATAGTGCTGTCCAGAAACACAATACATGTTTCTCCTTGCACAACCTGCAGCATGTGTAACTCATAAGTGTCCAGGAAAACATGGCTGAGGTGGCAACCCTACAAAGGAGCCAGTCATATCAATAATGATTTCAGGAACAGGTGGGTTCCCTAGAAGTGTGAGCCCAGCTTCAATAGAAACTTCTGAGACCCCTGTAGCTACAACCATGGTACTGGGGATTATGGCAGTTTACAGCTGAAAAATGGAAGCCATTATAGTTATTACAGAGGAAGCCATCTTTAAAGGGACTCAAAAGAACAAATACTAAATGCTCTGTGTTAGAGTATTTTATATTGTACTATACTTGCAAAAGGGGTTAAACACATAGGGCCAGATTACAAGTGGTGCGCTAACAGTTATGTGTAAGTGAAAAGGGGTTTATCGCGGGTGTTTGCGCTCGTTTGCTTTATATTACAAGTTGAAAGTAAACATAAACATCCTCAGAGCTCCGGTTAACTGTTTCACGAAACAAAATAGTTGCACAAAACACATAAAAAACACATTTAAAAGTACAGTTACACTCATAATAGCACTATCTAATAAAAATTATTACAAAAAATATTTCATAAAAAAGTTATAAGGGCTCAAAGATATTAAAAGATACAACCATACAAGTAGGGAGACCTCCGATGTAGGGACAAAAGTGTAACACGTCCCAGCTCTTGGGGAGAATGGCTATGCCACATTAACCCCACAGGAAACAAAAGAGTGCTATAGAGGAAGTACATGACAAGATAAATAAATAGGACTGTGGAGCAAATAATCATTTCCGTGTCCAGTGTGCTCTCTGTAATGTCAGTACATGGGTCCAAAAGCAAAAACGCTTACCACCGGACCAGCTGCAAATTCTGCCTTTCCTTCGGCGTAGTGCAGCTCACACTGCTTCAACAGAATCCAAGTCTGTCTTTATGGGCGTGAGCGGCCCCGGTAGGTAAAGCGGTGCTTCCACCAAACAAGTGGATTCTCCGGCTACGGATTCTACCTTTCTTTCGGCGTGATGAAGTTGACGGTGCTTCAACGGAATCCAGGTCCATCTCTGTGGGCATGAACAGCCCCAGTGAGGGAAGCGATGCTTCCGACAATCTGGTAGCTCCTCTAGCAGGAAGGCCTGACGATCAGGTGCCATGTAATAATCGGTTCTAGCCCTCCTATAGGCTGATCGACTCCTCTTCGTGTATCCTTACACTGCGGTGAGCTAAGCGGGAGATAGGAAAATCCAAGGTACAGCACGGAACAACCACAGAACGGTCACAGTAGTGCTCTAAGTGAAATCCCGGAGCTGCTAGTGAAATATTCAGGACTGTTGCAGGGTGCTGGTGCTCAATTCAGGCAGGAGAGATACAGTCCATAACAAATAAAATGAGCAGCAGCAAAAAGTAAAAATAAGACGTAGTGTTTATTCGGATATAAACATAAAAGCAAGTCTGTCACACAAACAGGATCCTCTGGCTTGCTTACACGTTTCGACTGAGAGCCGTAGTAATAGCTGTAGTAAGCCAGATACAGGTGAATATAAATACACAATTGAATGCATTGTCATTGGCTAAAAACATAATTGCCCATTAAAAACATCACACCCAGAGAATAATCCTTTTGAACACACTGAGGTTAACCTGTTATTGAATATTAGAGAGATGTGAGTAAATTCTTAGTAATAATAAATAGCCCAATAAAATTAAACAATAGTATAGAACATGTGATGGGCTGGTAGACAGAATAACATATTCATAGAAGGAAAAATGCCATAGCAGTGGCCTGTAATATTCCCATATACAAATGAAAAAACACACACAAACAGATTGGTAAACAGAGATGTTGTAATGCTTGTGGGATGTTTCTCTATCAGACCACTTGACCAGTAGTCTTCTTATCCCGGCGTCAAAGTGGAAGGATAGGAAATATCCCAGAACAGAGTGAGTTTATGAAATGAGGTAAGCAGTACTCACGGTAGACAGGGTAGTTCTTTACGGCAATAAAATGAAGGCAGAGAATGGTAAAGACAGGCAGAATCCGGCAACAGGAAGGCAATCCAGCAGAATAACAGTTCAGGGGTAAACCAATAGAATGGTCAGGAACAGGCAGGTGTCAGCAACAAAGGAAAACCAGCAGTATAGCAGTTCAGGGGTAAACCAATAAAATGGTCATATAGGCAGAGTTCAGCAATGATAAGGCAATCCATCAATACAAGGATTAAGCAAGCAGAGTAACACCTATACTTGGGCAGTGAGATGAAGTTACACAGTAACACCTATACTTGGGCAGTGAGATGAAGTGATGGAGGTACTTACATAGGCGTCTGTTCACGCCAAGGAGACCTCCCAGGTGTATGGGGAAGCGGCATCAGGAGAGAGGCAGCGTGTGGTGATGACGTCATCGCCGCACGCTCACAACCACTGCCGGGTCTATTAGTAAAGGAATATGTACAGCGCCAATACAGGCTAAGGGATAAATATAAACACTAAAAGATGAAATGTACACCTGCTAAGGCTAAAAAAGGATTTATTGTATTGGTAACAATAGATGTATACCTGCTAAGGCTAAAAAAGGATTTATTACAAATAAAATGGTATTGATAACAATAAATGGATAAAATTAATGAGTAAAAACAATGGTAAGGTAGAGTATCTCTGAAAAACTCACAATGGGCAAATGACAATTGGATCCAAGGGTGTGAGAAAACTAAAATGATGATATTGTGAAATCCACGTGTGAGTGTGGATACACAAATAAGCAAAAGTGTTTATGCAACATAAATGTGCAACCTAATATGGGCATAAATGTGCAAATGTTTTTACAGCATAAGTGAGCGGCCAAGTGTGAGAATAGAATTGTGAACACTGTGTAAAATAAAAAAGAATCGATTCACAACTAATAATCAAAAATACACAAAAAATTCACAAAAAATGAGTAGTCCTGATAACACTGCAGTGCAAAAAATGAGTCACAGGTGAGTTGATATCAATGGGTGACAAATGTGGAAAAAAGGTGATGTGACACAAGGCAAAAAAGAAAAATATATGTGAAAAAATGATCAAAAAATCCAGTGAAAAACAAAAAACAAAAATGATGTTCAACAAATGTTAATAAAGATCAAAAAAGAACAAAAAGGGTGTTGTAATCCAAATAACAGTAAATTAGAAATGGAATCATATGAAGGAACCTTGAATCCTGAGGGGGAGAGTTCCCAGGCGAATCCTAACAACAGTCAGCTCTTTGTCCAATGTCCTAGAAATGTCCCTGTAGAAAAAGGATTAACATAGCGTAACAAGTCCTTTATGTTATTTGGATTACAACACCCTTTTTGTTCTTTTTTGATCTTTATTAACATTTGTTGAACATCATTTTTGTTTTTTGTTTTTCACTGGATTTTTTGATCATTTTTTCACATATATTTTTCTTTTTTGCCTTGTGTCACATCACCTTTTTTCCACATTTGTCACCCATTGATATCAACTCACCTGTGACTCATTTTTTGCACTGCAGTGTTATCAGGACTACTCATTTTTTGTGAATTTTTTGTGTATTTTTGATTATTAGTTGTGAATCGATTCTTTTTTATTTTACACACAGTGTTCACAATTCTATTCTCACACTTGGCCGCTCACTTATGCTGTAAAAACATTTGCACATTTATGCCCATATTATGTTGCACATTTATGTTGCATAAACACTTTTGCTTATTTGTGTATCCACACTCACACGTGGATTTCACAATATCATCATTTTAGTTTTCTCACACCCTTGGATCCAATTGTCATTTGCCCATTGTGAGTTTTTCAGAGATACTCTACCTTACCATTGTTTTTACTCATTAATTTTATCCATTTATTGTTATCAATACCATTTTATTTGTAATAAATCCTTTTTTAGCCTTAGCAGGTATACATCTATTGTTACCAATACAATAAATCCTTTTTTAGCCTTAGCAGGTGTACATTTCATCTTTTAGTGTTTATATTTATCCCTTAGCCTGTATTGGCGCTGTACATATTCCTTTACTACTAGTTCTTTCCCTTGGGGGTTGGTTAGACCCTTTTATTTGTATTCAGCTTAAGGGATTGTCTTAGCGCTTGGCTACCACACCTTAGTCTCCACTGCCGGGTCTATGGCAACGGCCATAGCAATGAGTCACCACTGCCGTGTCTATGGCAACAGCCATAGCAAGTAGCGGTGCGGCAGCGTGACAGATGTAGCATACAATTACATGTATTGCACATTATATCAAGAAAATAGTTTGTGTTTTAAAGATTTGTACATAAGAGAACCACAACTTGCAGAGCATAGAATAAATTGATATAAGTCATAATGGTATAAATACTAAATGCGCAGCTGGAAGCTAAATGACATGTAGAATTTTAACGGGATCACTACAGAGAGCAATTGTATGCTGTAATTATATCTCAGTGAAACAGGTAGAGATCCAATACCAAAAGACAATTTGGGCATAAATATAGGGGATGTTGAGTTCAAAACATTACTACAGCCTCTTATAGTTATAGGTAGGCTGAAAATGAAAGAGCACAAATCTAATACCTATAACACCATACAAAACAATATGTATATATACAACACATACGAGAGATAATTCCCAGTAGTTTATTAAGTTGAACTCAGAATTGAGACTCAAAGGCACCCTAGTCTCTAGCTTGAAAATCTACAGCATCTCTCTTTTGCGCAGAATAGTATCTCTATCGCCCCCTCTTTTTGGGCGAGGTATCATGTCTATTGGTTGCCATGAGAAACATGAAAGATCTTTGTCATGTAGCTGGAAAAAGTGTTGCACTAGAAGGGTAGTGGCCTTACCTACGCGGATTGTGGAAAGGTGTTCTAATTCTAGATATAATGTCTCTAGTCGTGAGACCTATGTACTGTATTCCGAATCCACACCTAGTGCAAGTGATGTAATAGATTACATAAACAGAGGTGCAATTGAGGCAAAAGTTAATACTATATGCTTTACCAGTAGTTGTAGAATGGAACGTGTCTGAAACGGGGAGATAGTCAAAGGCCCCACACCTGGAGCTACCACACCTGTAAGACCCATTGCTGCTCAGCCATGCACTTCCTTGATTGGCTGGCTTTTTTAGTACAGTGGGGGAAAATACATTTTTCCAGGGTCTTATTCCTACGGTAGGAACATCTGATTCCTGCCTGGACACAGTTGATAAATCTATTATCTGCAACAAGCATTGTAAAATTATGTTTCACTATTTTACATATCTCCTCATATTGGGAGCTGTAATCAGTGACAAAAGTAACCCCGGTGTGGTGATTTTCCTTTTGTGCTTTTTATCAGCAAGTAAGCTGGACCTATTCATGGATGTCACCTCCCTATTGACTTTTCTAACCACATTATTCTGGTATCCCCTTTGTCTTAGACATTGAGTTACATCTCACATTTGAGTCTGGCAATCACCTATATCTAAACAATTCCTCTTCACTCGTATTAATTGCCCCTTCGCAATTGCGTAGGGCACATGCTTAGGATGACAGCTTTTAGCGTGAAGCAAGGAATCGCCAGATATTGGTTTTCTGTATAGATTGGTTTTTATGTTGTTATCAGGAGTACCACTTAGTACCAAATCTAGGAAGTTGATGTCATTACGGTGGGTTTCGTAGGTGAATTCTAGACCCAAACTGTTGTCATTAATCATGTCAATCAAATCCTTTAGCTCCTCTATATTGTCTTTCCAGATCAGGATCAAATCGTCAATGTAGAGACGGTAAAACATAATATTGTGTTTATAATGGTTTCTATCTCCATAGATGTGGGACAGCTTCCACCACCCCATAAAGAGGTTGGCATAGGAGGGGCCAAGCTTAGCCCCCATAGCTGTCCCACATCTCTGGAGGTAGAAGGTCCTTTAGAACTCAAAAATAATTATGAGTGAGTAAAAACAGAGTGACTCTGAGAATGAATTCCTGGAACTCTGAGGAAAAAGAGGACCAATCCTTAAGAAAAAAATTCTTCTATCCCCTTGTCATGCGGGATGGAAGAATAGAGGGCAGACACATCAATTGTAACCCATCTGTACAGGGCACCATCCCATGTTATGTGTTCTACTTGTTTGACCAATTGATTGGTATCTTTAAGGAAACTAGGTAAGGCTTCCACAAATGGGTACAAGATGGAATCGAGCCACTGGGACAGATGCTCAAAAAGGAACCCTATGCCACTAACAATAGGGCGGCCTTTAACACACTGGAGTGACTTGTGCACCTTCGGGAGGAGGTGGAACACAGTGGTCACAGGATGTTCTACATAAATGTAAGTAGGCGTATCTCTATGTATGTGTCCTCCTTCAACACCATCATCCAGAAGATGAGACAAGTCTCTCTGAAAACGAAGTGTGGGATTAGAAGTTAATACCGTGTAGCAGTGAGGATCTTGGAGCTGACAATTCGCTTCATTCAAATAGTCAGTGTGATCAATTACCACCACCGAACCGCCCTTATCGGTGTTGCGTATGACAATATCTTGATTTTTAACCAGTTGATCAAGTGCTTCCCTCTTGTTTTTGCTTAGATTATTGGGTGTATTATGGCATCTGCCAGCCAGGGATTTGAGATCCTTTTCCACTCTCCTATAGAAGCTCTCAAAAATCGGTTCCCTTCTCTGTATGGGATAAAATTTAGAAGAGTGTTTTAAGCCTCCTACACAATTGGTATGAGAGGACATATTTAGAATGTCACCTTCCCTAGAGAGAGTGTTAAGAGATATCAAGTCACAGGATTCAGAAAAAGATAGGTCTGAATTTAGGCTAGTAGATATCCAACCCACTTGTGTATTGGTGTCTCTTGGATGTGAAGTGTTCCCTGGAAAATGGCCCTTCAGGGTGATGTTGTGAATTAGGCGATTGATGTCAGTATTCATTTTAAACAGTTGAAATTGGTGGTGGGCACAAAACCTAGGCCATAGCTGAGAACACTTAATTGTGACTCAGTTAAATCTACTTTGGACATGTTAATGACACAACTTATTTGTATTTTGTCTAGTATCGTGTTTCCCTCATTTGGTACACTGGCCTCACTTGGCTCGTTTTTCCCCCCTCTGACTGGTTTGCTCTGGGGTAAGGAAAAAATCTGTTCTAGTTGTTGTTTGTCTTGTCTCAATTGGCTAGAGATATGAGGGCCCGTGTTATTGCCCAACTCTATCTGTGGAGTTGTAGGTGTTGTGGTAGCTGGTTTGTTGGAGGAGTACTTGCTAAATCTAAGTCTTGCTTTTATGTTTATATCTGAATAAACTACATTTTATTTTTACTTTTTGCTGCTGCTCATTTTAGTTGTTATGGACTGTATCTCAGATGTTAGGGGGAAAAAAGGCAGGCAAAGGTCTTTAACATAGTGATACATATATATACGTGTCTAAAGATCTATATGTATGCATGTGTATGTGTGTGTGTGTGAGTATACAGTATATATATTTATTATGCTTTATTTATGAAGCACCAACATATTCCGCAGTGCTGTCCATAGGTACAATTCATTTAAATAAAACAATGATATAAAACTTGTAAGAGATAGGACAAAATTTACAAACACATATAGAAGGAATTCCCTATTCCCGTGGGAACTTACAATCTACAAGGGTAGGAGGTTGAGAAACAGGAGGTGAGGACTGCAAGATTTAGAAAGATGTTAATGCAGAGTTAGATGAGGGAAATGTTGTTAGGTAACGGAAATTAATTTATTATTGAGTTGGTTGGTAGGCTTCAATGAACAAAAAAGTCTTCAGGGAGCATTTAAAGGCAGAAAGATTAGGGCAAAGCCTGACAGCACGAGGGAGAGTGTTCCAGAGGGTAGGTGCTACACAACAGAAGTCCTGCAGTCTAGCATGAGAGGAGGTGATAGTTGAAGATGCAAGGAGTAGGTCATTGTTGGATCTTAGTGGGTGGACTGGAGTATGCTTGTTTATTAGAGAGGATAGTGTCATGCCGCGCCATTGCTAGGGGCGCGGCGTCCTCTCCATGCTCGTTGCCTAGTGCTGTGTCGGCTCAGTGTGCATCATCGCCGCACGCTCCTGATGGTCTCTTGGCGCCTTGCCAAGGGTATTTAAACAGCCAGCAAACGACCTGTCACTGCCCAAATATAGGTGATACTTCTTGTACCCCTGGGAGTGACAGATCGTTTGCTGGACTGATACCTGTTACTGAACCCTGCCTGTCTCACTACGCTAACTGGTTAACCCCTTATCTGCTGGACTGATACCTGTTACTGAACCCTGCCTATCTCACTATGCTAACTGGTTAACCCCTTATCTGCTGGACTGATACCTGTTACTGAACCCTGCCTGTCTCACTACGCTAACTGGTTAACCCCTTATCTGCTGGACTGATACTTGTTACTGAACCCTGCCTGTCTCACTACGCTAACTGGTTAACCCCTAACCTGCTGGACTGATACTTGTTACTGAACCTTGCTGTCTTACTACGCTACCTGGTTAACCCCTTATCTGCTGGACTGATACTTTGTTGCAGAATCCTTGCCTGTCTTACTACGCTACCTGGTCAACCCCTGAATTGCTGGTCTGTTTTTCTGTTGCTGTATCCTGTCTGCCTATTTGCCTTGTGCTGTCCTGCCTGTGGTGAGTGCCGCTCTCCTCGTTTTCCTGATATTCTCTGCTCTGGGATATTAGAGGAGTATCCCACGAGCCTCACAGATAGGTAGTGGGGAGCGGCGTTGGTGAGAGTTTTGTATGTAAGAGTTAGAATTTTGAATTTGATTCTGCTGTGAATGGGGAGCCAATGAAGGGACTCACAGAGAGGTGCAGCAGATACAGAGCGATGGGAAAGGGGGATTAGCCTGGCAGAGGCATTTAGGATGGATTGAAGGGGGGAGAGGAAGGAAAGAGAAAGGCCAGTAAGGAGATTATTGCAGTAGTCAAGTCAGGAAATAACAAGGGAGTGGATTATTTGCTTTGTGGTGTTAGCGCTCAGAAAAGGGCACATGTTGGAAATATTGCGCAGGTGGTTGCGGCAGGATGTAGAAAGTGATTGGATGTGGGGGAAGAAGGATACATTTGACTCAAGTGTAACTCAGAGACAGCAGACTTGGGGCAATGGGGAAATGGCGATGCCGTCGACAGGGATAGAGAAGTCAGAAGTCAGCGTAGAGCTTGAGGGAGGGAAATTCACCATAAAATAACTGATACTCTAAGATGGCAAATAATCGAACAAATCAGATTATCCCCTAGAGGCAGTAACAGGGATAAAATCTTGGTTAAAGAGAGAGATGTTCTGGATCTTTAAATTAAAAACTAGAGTTCCTACGGGCCTCAATTCGGAATACGATTTGATTAATTATTGGAAGTAAGATACATTTTTACTGTATGGGTCCATGAGACCCCTTTATGGTAACTATAACTCTCCCCCAAATAAGACATACCTCTTGATGATATCCCTCAATCCTTTCCATTAATATCATACAATCATAAATGATACGTTGGTGGACTATTCATTATTACATTCATGTCAAGTATAATATATATTTATATTCTTATGGTTCATACATAAACTTAAAATCAAATTTTTTATATGTAAATGTATCATTTATGACTTGTGCTATGAAATTCTTGACAGATAGATCTAGTGATTAGTTCAGTTCTGTTTTGTATTTGAACTTCTTCCATCTAACATGAACTCTTCATTCCCCCTTATAAAAACATAAAATTATACAAACATAAAAACATAATATAATGTATGAATATCCTAGGTCATTTTCCCAGTGTTTTATCACTTGTACACATATATGTTTAGGTGAATCTTTAGGATTTTGCAAGGTTAAGACTATTTGCTGTTCTTGCTAGGTACACTAGATAATCAATGGTTTATATGTCATGAAATTAACTTATCAGTTATTTATGACCATTTGTGGGGACAAGGTTCCTTTAACACAAGGGACATACTACCATCTTTGTATTTATCTACCTAAGTACCTTAAAATGTACCTTAAAATGTTCTTACAATCCTATCCATGTAATTAATTAACCATATGTATACTTTCATCACAAGAGTTTGTTTGTGAATTTATATATATTCAGCTATACATATATAGGTTAACATGCATTATAGTAATAATAGTACGATTTATCTTTAGCCAATAATTTGATAATTAGTCCACATATGTGTCGACTGCAACACACCTACGTTTACATGTATCTGATTGGATCATATGTTGACCAATAGATTGTGAGCTCTGCTTTTAAATATTTTTAATGCAGGTGCATTGATTAGCTACGATTACGGCCGCAGCCCGAAACATGTCAGCATATCAATGCTCATTGCTGAGTGTGTTGTAACCTACGTTTTTGCTGTGACCTCCCTGGTCATTTTGACCTTTGTTTGGATCATTAAAGAACTTTTTATTACTACAGCCTACGATACTTTTTTACCTTTCTACAATTCCACTATATATATATATATTTACAGACATATATACACATATTAGCACATAAATACACGTGTACACATATACAGATATATACTGTACAGTCATGACCAAAAGTATTGGCACCCCTGCATTTCTGTCAGATAAGGCATCACTTCGCCCAGAAATTTATTACAATTACAAATGTTTAGGCATTCTCATGTTAAGTTCTTTCGTTTGTATTGATATGACACAAAAAAGTGGAGAGAAAAAAGCCAAATCTGACAGATTCCATGCAAAACTCTTAGAATAGACTGGACAAAATTATTGACACCCTCAATTTAATATTTGGTAGCACACCCCTTGGAAAAAATAACTGAAATCAATCGCTTCCTGTAACCATCAATGAGTTTCTACTGGAATTTTGGACCACTCTTCTTTCGCCAACTGCTTCAGGTCTCTCAGATTGGAAGGGTTCCTTTTCCCAACTGTATTTTTGAGATCTCTCCACAGGTGCTCTATGGGATTGAGATCTGGGGGAAGATTTACTAATGTGCGAACTGACATGATCCACTGTAGCGGATCATGTCTGCCTCACATCGATAAATGCCGACAGCAGGCGCTGTCGGCATTTATCATTGCACAAGCATTTCTAGTGAAATGCGTATGCAATGCCGCCCCCTACACATTCGCGGCCAATCGGCCGGGGGTGTCAATCAACCCGATCGTACACGATCAGACTGATTGCTGTCTGCCGCCTCAGAGGTGGTGGACGAATTAAGGCGCAGTGGCCTTACAACTGCTTCTTCTTAACTTCCGCTTTAAGCGGACCTGAAGTGGAGTGGGTCGGAAGCAGCATCCGCTGCTTCATAAATCGACCCCCTGGGCTCATTGCTAGCCAATTCAGTACTCTTCAGCACTTTGTCTTAAACTATTTCTAGGTGCTTTCTGACGTTTGCTTTGGGTCATTGTCCTGCTGTAAGACCCATGACCTCTGACACTGGGCCCTAGATTGCACCACAGAATTCTTTGGTAGTCTTCGGATTTCATAATGCCATGCACACAGTCAATACATCCAGTGTCTGAAGCAGCAAAACAACCCCAAAGCATCAGTGAACCTCCACTGGGACTGTATTCTTTTCTTTAAAAGCCTCATTTCTTTTTCTGAAAACAGAATGATGGGCTTTACCAAAAAGCTGTAATTTTGTTTCGTCTGTCCCCATCACATTCTCCCAAAAGGATTTTGGTTTTCTCAGGTAAGTTTTGGCAAACTCCAATCTGGCTTTTTTATGTTTCTGTGTCAGCAGTGGGGTCCTCCTGTGTCTCCTACCATAGCGTCCTTTTTCATTCAGATGGCGACGTATAGTGCGAGCTGACACATTTGTACCCTGTGCCTGAAGGTCAGCTTGAATTTGTCTGGAAGTTAATCAAGGTTCTTTATCTACCATATGAACAATCCTTTGTTGAAATATTTGATCAATTTTCCTTTTCGTCCACGTCCATGGAGCGTAGTTACAGTGCCATAGGCAGTAAACGTCTTGTCAATGTTGCCGACACCTACCTACATTTATTAACCCCTAATCTGCCACCCCCAACGTCGCCGCCACTATATTAAAGTTACTAACCCCTAAATCTAAGTCTAACCGTAACCCTAACACCCCCTAACTTAAATATAATTTAAATAAATCTAAATAAAAATAACTATCAATAACTAAATTATTCCTATTTGAAACTAAATACTTACCTATAAAATAAACCCTAAGTTAGCTACAATATAACTAATAGTTACATTGTAGCTAGCTTAGGGTTTATTTTTATTTTACAGGCAAGTTTGTATTTATTTTAACTAGGTAGAATAGTTATTAAATAGTTATTAAATAAAGACAAATGTACCTGTAAAATAAAACCTAACCTAAATTACACTAACACCTAACACTACACTATAATTAAATTAATTCCCTAAATTAAATACAATTTAATACAATTAAATAAAATTATCTAAAGTACAAAAACAAACACTAAATTACAGAAAATAATAAACAAATTACAAGATTTTTAAACTAATTACACCTAATCTAATCCCCCTAACAAAATAAAAAAGCCCCCCCCCACTAAATTACAAATAGCCCTTAAAAGGGCCTTTTGCAGGGCATTGCCCCAAAGTAATCAGCTCTTTTACCTGTAAAAAAAAATTACAAATCCCCCCCCAACATTAAAACCCACCACCCACACAACCAACCCTACTCTAAAACCCACCCAATACCCCCTTAAAAAAACCTAACACTAACCCCTTGAAGATCACCTTACCGGGAGAAGTCTTCATCCAACCGGGCCGAAGTCCTCAACGAAGCCGGGAGAAGTCTTCATCCAAGCCGGGTGAAGTGGTCCTCCAGACGGGCAGAAGTCTTCATCCAGACGGCATCTTCTATCTTCATCCATCCGGCGCGGAGCGGGTCCATCTTCAAGACATCCGGCGTGGAATTCTATCAGCCAATCGGAATTGAAGGAACGCCATCTTGGATGACGTCATTTAAAGGAACCTTCATTCAGTGTTAGCAGTCGTCAGAAGAGGATGCTCCGAGTCGGATGTCTTGAAGATGGACCCGCTCCGCGCCGGATAGATGAAGATAGAAGATACCGTCTGGATGAAGACTTCTGCCCGTCTGGAGGACCACATCGTCTGGCTTGGATGAAGACTTCTCCCGGCTTTGTTGTGGACTTCGGCCCGGTTGGATGAAGACTTCTCCCGGTAAGGTAATTTTCAAGGGGTTAGTGTTAGATTTTTTTAAGGGGGTATTGGGTGGGTTTTAGAGTAGGATTGGTTGTGTGTGTGGTGGGTTTTAATGTTGGGGGGGATTTGTAATTTTTTTTACAGGTAAAAGAGCTGATTAATTAGGGGCAATGCTCCGCAAAAGGACCTTTTGAGGGCTATTTGTAATTTAGTGTAGGGTAGGGCTTTTTTATTTTGGGGGGGCTTTTTTATTTTGTTAGGGAGATTAGATTAGGTGTAATTAGTTTAAAAATCTTGTAATTTGTTTATTATTTTCTGTAATTTAGTGTTTTGTTTTTTTAGTACTTTAAATAATTTTATTTTATTGTATTTAATTGTAATTAATTTAGGGAATTATAGTGTAGTGTTAGGTGTTAGTGTAATTTAGGTTAGGTTTTATTTTACAGGTAAATTTGTCTTTATTTTAACTAGGTAGTCATTAAATAGTTAATAACTATTTAATAACTATTCTACCTAGTTAAAATAAATACAAACTTGCCTGTAAAATAAAAATAAACCCTAAGCTAGATACAATGTAACTATTAGTTTATTGTAGCTAGCTTAGGGTTTACTTTATAGGTAAGTATTTAGTTTTAAATAGGAATTATTTAGTTAATTATAGTAATTTTATTTAGATTTATTTAAATTATATTTAAGTTAGTGGGGGTTAGGGTTTGACTTAGGTTTAGGGGTTAATAAATTTAGAATAGTGGGGGCGGCAGATTAGGGGTTAATAAATGTAGGTAGGTGGCGGCGATGTTAGGGACGGCAGATTAGGGGTTAATAATATTTGCTATGTGGGAGTGCGGCGGTTTAGGGGTTAATATGTTTATTATAGTGGCGGCGACGTTGGGGGCGGCAGATTAGGGGTTAAGAAGTGTAGGTAGGTTGCGGCGACATTGGGGAAGGCAGATTAGGAGTTAATAAATATAATGTAGGTGTTGGCGATGTTGGGGGCAGCAGATTAGGGGTTTATAAATATAATGTAGGTGGCGGCGGTGACCGGAGCGGCAGATTAGGGGTTAATAATATAATGTAGGTTGCGGTGATGTCGGGGCAGCAGATTAGGGGTTAATAAGTGCAAGATTAGGGGAGTTTAGACTCGTGGTTCATGTTAGGGTGTTAGGTGTAGACATAAATTTTATTTCCCCATAGGAATCAATGGGGCTGCGTTAAGGAGCTTTACGCTGCTTTTTTGCAGGTGTTAGACTTTTTTTCAGATGGCTCTCCCAGTTGATTCCTATGGGGAAATCGTGCACGAGCACGTTACACCAGCTCACCGCTAACGTAAGCAGCGCTGGTATTGGAGTGCGGTAATGAGCAAAATTTTGCTCAACGCTCACTTCTTGTCTGGTTTGTAAAAACCCGTAATACCAGTGCTGTCTGTAAGTGAGCGGTGAGCATAAACTGCTCGTTAGCACCTCACAGACTCTAACGCAAAACTCGTAATCTAGGTGTTGGTATTCTTAGTTGAAAGCTATACCTAGGAGGTTTATATGCTAATTTCTTAGACCTTGAAGACTGCCTCTAATCTGAATGAATTTTAACCACTAGAGGGCATTAGTTCATGTGTTTCATATAGATAACATTGAGCTCATGCACGTGAAGATACCCTGGAGTGAGCACTGATTGGCTAAAAGGCAAGTGTTTCAAAAGAACTGAAATAAGGGGGCATTCTGTAGAGGCTTAGATACAAGGTAATCACAGAGGTAAAACGTGTATTTATATAACTGTGTTGGATATGCAAAACTGGGGAATGGGTAATAAAGGGAATTATCTTTCTTTTTAAACAACAATTCTGGTGTTGACTGTCCCTTTAAGAAAATTTCAACATGAAAAGCATATTTATGAAATATTCATTTTTAATGAAGTGCTATACTGTGTATTTACTGTTAATATTTCACATTCTAATGTTCTGTGGAAGTCCTGCTGTGTCCCATCTGTGATATTGGAGCTTAGGGAAATAGAGACTTTTAAGTGTTTTTTTAAAATAAACTCTTAGTTCTTGTAGACAATTATTTATAAAACCCTTAAAGAAGCTTAAATAATTAAAGGAACCGTGTACTGTAAAAATGTTTTCCCCTTAACATGTTTACAATGACTTGTTATAACAGAGTTTAACCCCTTAAGGACCAAACCATTTTTTAATTTCTTACGACCAGGGCTATTTTTACATTTCTGCGGTGTTTGTGTTTAGCTGTAATCTTCCTCTTACTCATTTACTGTACCCACACATATTATATAAAGTTTTTCTCACCATTAAATGGACTTTCTAAAGATACCATTATTTTAATCATATCTTATAATTTACCATAACATTTTTTATAAAATATGATGAAAAGATTGAAAAAACACATTTTTTCTAAATTTGACCCACAAAATCTGTTGCACATCTACAACCACCAAAAAACACCAATGCTAAATAGATTCAAATTTTTGTCCTGAGTTTAGAAACACCCAATATTTACATGTTATTTACTATTTTTTGCAAGTTATAGGGCAATAACTACAAGTAGCACTTTGCTATTTCCAAACCATTTTGTTTTTTAAATTAGCGATAGTTACATCGAAACACTGATATCTGTCAGGAATCCCTAAATATCCCTTGACATGTATGTATATATATATATATATATATATATATATATATATATATATATATATATTTTTAGTAGACAACCAAAAGTATTGATCTAGGCCCATTTTGGTATATTTTATGCCACCATTTTACCGCCAAATGCAATCAAATAAAAAAATTGTTAACTTTAGCTTATGCTATTATGGCAACAATGGTTGAAAATGCTTCTCTGGGATCCCCTTTGTTCAGAAATAGCAGACATATATGGCTTTGGCGTTGCTTTTTGGTAATTAGAAGGCTGCTAAATGCCGCTGCGCACCACACTTGTATTATGCCCAGAAGTGAAGGGGTTAATTAGGTAGCTTGTAGGGAGCTTGTAGGGTTAATTTTAGCTTTAGTGTAGTGTAGTAGACAACCCAAAGTATTGATCTAGGCCCATTTCAGTATATTTTGTGCCACCATATTACGGTCAAAAATCGTTAACTTTTTCACAAACTTTAGGTTTCTCACTGAAATCATTTACAAACAGCTTGTGCAATTATGGCACAAATGGTTGTAAATGCTTCTCTGGGATCCCCTTTGTTCAGAAACAGTAGACATATATGGCTTTGGCATTGCTTTTTGGTAATTAGAAGGCCGATAATTGCCGCTGCGCACCAAACTTGTATTATGCCCAGCAGTGAAGGGGTTAATTAGGTAGCATGTAGGGTTAATTGTAGCTTTAGTGTAGATATGAGCCTCCCACCTGACGCATCCCACCTCTTGATCCCTCCCTGACCCCTGTCAAACATCTCTCTTCCCTCCCCCACCTCACAATTGTCACCACCATCAAAAGTACTGGCAGAAAGTCTGCCAGTATAAAAATAAAGGTGTTTTTTTTTAAAATATATTTTATATAAAGTGTAGGATCCCCCAACCTCCCTGATCCCCCAACCTCCCTGATCCCCCCCCAACCTCCCCCCTCTACCTATTGGCCGTCATCTTAGGTACTGGCAGCTATCTGCCAGTATCCGGTTAACTAGCAGATTTGCCATTTTTCCCCCTAAAAAATATAAACCCCCTATTTTCTGTAGAGTAGCTTCTCCCCCTCAATACCCCCCCCCCCCTCTCTCTTCCGTATCCCTTTCCAAAAATGTTTTCTCTTTCCCCTCTACCTCCTTCGGCTGAACAGTGAATGAGTGAAAACATTGATGACTGTGTGCGTGCTCCTGAGCCCTGCCTCCTTGCACGCTCACGGACACATAACAGGATACGGAACTCGCACCAGCGATGTGCCGCCCACCCACCTCCCTGCTATGACTCCCACCCACCAACGATCGGCACCACCACTGTCCGATTTAGAGAGGGCCACAGAGTGGCCCTCTCTGCATTGGTAACTCTGGAAATTTATTTCTGCAGTGCCCCACTCAGATATATGTAGAAATATGAATTTATGAATAAATAGAAGATATTGGGCAAGATTACAAGTTGCATGTTATGTCTTTCCCGAGCGTGATATGGTCTTTCCGCAAGCAATGTTCATTGCCCTGATATTACAAGTCTTGAAAAGTTGTGATTGCATGCGCATTCACTTTTAACGCAACAATCCTTTCCGTTCTTGAAGAGCTGTAGTTAAGTGGTTTGTGCAACAAAAAAGCTGCACAAAACACCTAAAAAATACTTTGCAAAATACAGTTACACTCATATTAACACTGTCTAATAAAAAAAATTTGCAAATAAAAGTTATAAAGGCCTCTATTTATCAAGCCGTCAACCGCAAATACGCTGGAATTCCGCAGCGTAATTGTGGAGAGCTTGATTCGCCTCATTTATCAAAGGCTACAGACCGGCAAAAGTAGAATTTTGTGATGTAACATACGATCCGCCGGTCTCAGTCCGACACAGATCGATGCTTACATCATTACAGATGTTCCGAATGCAAATTCGGCACTATCTGACTACTTTTGCAAGTTAACAAAAATCTACCAGGTACGCTCGCCACTATTCCGGCCCAGCGTACCTGGTTTTCAATCTGCCGCCCTGGAGGCGGCGGATGCCATAGGAATCAATGGGAGTCTGAAAGCAGCAAAGCTTAAGTTCGCTGCTGCCCGTTATCCCATTGATTCCTATGGGAGAATAAAAGTTATGTTTACATCCAACACCCTAACATAAGCCCCGAGTCTAAACACCCCATATCTGCTGCCCCGCCACCGCCACCTACTTTATACTTATTAACCCCTAAACCGCCGCTCCCGGACCTCGCCGCAACGAAATAAACTTATTAACCCCTAAACCGCCACTCCCGGAGCCCACCGCCACCTACATTACATTTATTAACCCCTAATCTGCCGCCCCAACATCGCTGCCACTACTCTAAATGTATTAACCCCTAAACCTAAGTCTAACCCTAACCCTAACAACCCCTAACCTAAATATTATTTAAATAAATCTAAATAAAAAATTATATTATTAACTAAATTATTCCTATTTAAAACTAAATACTTACCTGTAAAATAAACCCTACGATAGCTACAATATAACTAATAGTTACATTGTAGCTAGCTTAGGGTTTATTTTTATTTTACAGGCAAGTTTGTATTTATTTTAACTAGGTAGACTAGTTAGTAAATAGATATTAAATATTTAATAACTACCTAGCTAAAATAAATACAAATTGACCTGTAAAATAAAACCTAACCTAAGTTACATTAACACCTAACACTACACTACAATTAAATAAATTAACTAAATTAACAACAATTAAATAAATTAAATTAGCTAAAGTACAAAAAACAAACAAACACTAAATTACAGAAAATAAAAAACAAATTACAAGATATTTAAACTAATTACACCTAATCTAATAGCCCTATCAAAATAAAAAAGCCCCCCCCCGAATAAAAAAAACCCTAGCCTAAACTAAACTACCAATAGCCCTTAAAATGGGCCTTTTGTGGGGCATTGCCCCAAAGTAATCAGCACTTTTACCTGGAAAAAAAATACAAACACCCCCCCAACAGTAAAACCCACCACCCACACAACCAACCCCCCAAATAAAATACTAACTAAAAAATTCTAAGGTCCCCATTGCCCTGAAAAGGGCATTTGGATGGGCATTGCCCTTACAAGGGCAGTTAGCTCTTTTGCAGGCCCAAAGCCCTAACCTAAAAAATAAACCCACCCAATACACCCTTAAAAAAATCCTAACACTAACCCCATGAAGATTCACTTACTGGGAGACGTCTTCATCCAAGCGGCAAGATGTTCTCAACGAATCCGGCAGAAGTGGTCCTCCAGACGGGCAGAAGTGGTCCTCCAGATGGGCAAAAGTCTTCATCCAGATGGCATCTTCTATCTTCATCCTTCTGGCGCAGAGCGGGTCCATCTTCAAGACATCCGACGCGGAGCATTCTCTTCCAACAACGTCTTCTTGCTGAATGAATATCACTTTAAGTGACGTCATCCAAGATGGCGTCCCTTCGATTCCGATTGGCTGATAGAATTCTATCAGCCAATCGGAATTAAGGTAGAAAAAATCCTATTGGCTGATGCAATCAGCCAATAGGATGGAACTTCAATCCTATTGGCTGAACCAATCAGCCAATAGGATTGAGCTTGCATTCTATTGGCTGATTGGAACAGCCAATAGAGTGCCAGCTCAATCCTATTGGCTGGCATTCTGTTTGATGGTATTGACACCAGAAAGTGCTGCTAACATGACGATAATTATCAACCGATAAACTGTGATCAGCCTTATAATTAGGGGCACAGAGAGAGAGAGATGAGTTTGTCTTTGCAATAGAAATAAATATTTGTAACTCATTTCCAGATTTATTTCAGTCTTTGAAGGGACTTTATAGTTATTTGCGGCAATTTGCCATCCAAGATGAAACTATTTCTACAATAATTTATTTTAAGCCTTTTTATATTAATCTGGGAAACAAGTATTTGGAGTGATAAAATAAACTTGGGTAAGAAAACCATTTCTGGATCTGCTTAGACACCTCCAGCGTTGGCCAATAAGAGACGGGAGTAAAAGAGCTGATACATTTAAAGATAGAGTAAGAGAGCAACCGCAGCTCACGGCGTGCAACAGGGCAACCCGGAAGTAAATCCCAAGTGACGGGTAAACAGAGTCCTCCAACACCCGGAGTGCCGTAGCCTAAGTGGTGGATAAGTCTGCAGCAATCAGTACATGGCAAGAGGAATGGCAGGCACTACACCAAGACCCGGTAATTTAAAATCAGAAAATTGTATTATTTTATGTAAAAAGGCAGACAGACATGGCAGGAGCGGTGGACAGACAGACTGACGCATTTCGCGCCCCCTATCTTCGCTTACTTATACAGACTACAGTCTATGTCTCAACCTACTCTATCTATAGGCAGTGAAAAAACAGATTAACTGTTTCACTACCACATAGAAAAAAAGGATAAAAACATAAAACACCAGCCTAGGCAGAGAGTATATTTACATAGTGTAAAAGGCACATATTAACCTAACAATTTGACTAAATATCTTGGTGCAGTGCCAGCCGCTCCTCTTGCCATGTACATTTAAAGATATGACCTTAAAGGGATTTAAAACCCAAAATATATCTTTCATGATTCAAATAGAGCATATTTAATTCTGTTATCTAATTTGCTTCATTCTCTTGGTATCCTTTGTTGAAAAGAAAGAATACCTAGGTAGGCTCAAAAGCAACAATGCATTACTGGGAGCTAGCTTCTGATTGGTGGCTGCATATATCTGCCTCTTGTTATTGGCTCACCTGATATATTCAGCTAGCTCCCAGCAGTGAATTGTTGCTTCTTCAACAAAGGGAGAATGAAACAAAGTTGATAACAGAAGTAAACTGGAAAGTTGCTTAAAATTGTATGTTCTATCTGAATCATGATAGAAACAGTTTTATATAGCTTTACATAGGTTTTATATAGCTTTATATAGGTTTTATATAGGTTTATTATAGGTTTTATATAGCTTTATATAGGTTTATTATAGGTTTTATATAGCTTTATATAGGTTTTATATAGGTTTTATATAGGTTTTATATAGGTTTATATAATTTTTTTTATAGGTTTTATATAGCTTTATATAGGTTTTATATACATTTTATATAGGTTTTATATAGCTTTATATAGGTTTTATATAGCTTTATATAGGTTTTATATAGCTTTATATAGGTTTTATATAGGTTTATTTATGTTTTATATAGGTTTTATATAGCTTTATATAGGTTTTATATAGGTTTTATATAGGTTTATATAGGTTTATATAGGTTTTATATAGGTTTATTATAGGCTTTATATAGGTTTTATATAGGTTTTATATAGGTTTATATAGGTTTTATATAGCTTTATATAGGTTTTATATAGGTTTTATATAGCTTTATATAGGTTTTATATAGGTTTTATATAACTTTATATGGTTTCATATAGGTTTTATTTAGCTTTATATAGGTTTTACATAGGTTTATATAGGTTTATATAGGTTTTATATAGCTTTATATAGGTTTTATATAGCTTTATATATAGGTTTTATATAGCTTTATATAGGTTTTATATAGCTTTATATAGGTTTTATATGGGTTTTATAAAGCTTTATATAGGTTTTATATCAGGTTTTATATAGGTTTTATATAGGTTTTATATAGCTTTATTTAGGTTTTATATAGCTTTATATAGGTTTTATATAGCTTTATATATAGGTTTTATATAGGTTTTATATAGCTTTATATAGGTTTTATATAGCTTTATATAGGTTTTATATAACTTTATATAGCTTTATATAGGTTTTATATAGGTTTTATATAGCTTTATATAGATTTTATATAGCTTTATATAGGTTTTATATAGCTTTATATAGGCCTAGATTTGGAGTTCGGCGGTAAAAGGGCTGTTAACGCTCCGCGGGCTTTTTTCTGGCCGCACCATAAAATTTACTCTGGTATCGAGAGTTCAAACAAATGCTGCGTTAGGCTCCAAAAAAGGAGCGTAGAGCATTTTTACCGCAAATACAACTCTCGATACCAGAGTTGCTTACGGACGCGGCCGGCCTCAAAAACGTGCTCGTGCACGATTCTCCCATAGGAAACAATGGGGCTGTTTGAGCTGAAAAAAAACCTAACACCTGCAAAAAAGCAGCGTTCAGCTCCTAACGCAGCCCCATTGTTTCCTATGGGGAAACACTTCCTACGTCTGCACCTAACACTCTAACATGTACCCCGAGTCTAAACACCCCTAGCCTTACACTTATTAACCCCTAATCTGCCGCCCCCGCTATCGCTAACCCCTGCATATTTTTTTAAACCCCTAATCTGCCGCTCCGTAAACCGCCGCCACCTACGTTATCCCTATGTACCCCTAATCTGCTACCCCTAACACCGCCGACCCCTATATTATATTTATTAACCCCTAACCTGCCCCCCACAACGTCGCCGACACCTGCCTACACTTATTAACCCCTAATCTGCCGAGCGGACCTGAGCGCTACTATAATAAAGTTATTAACCCCTAATCCGCCTCACTAACCCTATCATAAATAGTATTAACCCCTAATCTGCCCTCCCTAACATCGCCGACACCTAACTTCAATTATTAACCCCTAATCTTCCGATCGGAGCTCACCGCTATTCTAATAAATGGATTAACCCCTAAAGCTAAGTCTAACCCTAACACTAACACCCCCCTAAGTTAAATATAATATTTATCTAACAAAATAAATTAACTCTTATTAAATAACTTATTCCTATTTAAAGCTAAATACTTACCTGTAAAATAAATCCTAATATAGCTACAATATAAATTATAATGATATTATAGCTATTTTAGGATTAATATTTATTTTACAGGCAACTTTGTAATTATTTTAACCAGGTACAATAGCTATTAAATAGTTAAGAACTATTTAATAGTTACCTAGTTAAAATAATAACAAATTTACCTGTAAAATAAATCCTAAACTAAGTTATAATTAAACCTAACACTACCCTATCAATAAAATAATTAAATAAACTACCTACAATTACCTACAATTAACCTAACACTACACTATCAATAAATTAATTAAACACAATTCCTACAAATAAATACAATTAAATAAACTAGCTAAAGTACAAAAAAATAAAAAAGAACTAAGTTACAGAAAATAAAAAAATATTTACAAACATAAGAAAAATATTACAACAATTTTAAACTAATTACACCTACTCTAAGCCCCCTAATAAAATAACAAAGCCCCCCAAAATAAAAAATTCCCTACCCTATTCTAAATTAAAAAAGTTACAAGCTCTTTTACCTTACCAGCCCTGAACAGGGCCCTTTGCGGGGCATGCCCCAAGAATTTCAGCTCTTTTGCCTGTAAAAAAAAACATACAATACCCCCCCCCCCCAACATTACAACCCACCACCCACATACCCCTAATCTAACCCAAACCCCCCTTAAATAAACCTAACACTAAGCCCCTGAAGATCTTCCTACCTTGTCTTCACCATCCAGGTATCACCGATCCGTCCTGGCTCCAAGATCTTCATCCAACCCAAGCGGGGGTTGGCGATCCATAATCCGGTCCAGAAGAGGCTCCAAAGTCTTCCTCCTATCCGGCAAGAAGAGGACATCCGGACCGGCAAACATCTTCTCCAAGCGGCATCTTCGATCTTCTTCCATCCGGAGCGAAGCGGCAGGATCCTGAAGACATCCAGCGCGGAACATCCATCCGGACCGACGACTGAACGACGAATGACTGTTCCTTTAAGGGACGTCATCCAAGATGGCGTCCCTCGAATTCCGATTGGCTGATAGGATTCTATCAGCCAATCGGAATTAAGGTAGGAATTTTCTGATTGGCTGATGGAATCAGCCAATCAGAATCTAGTTCAATCCGATTGGCCGATCCAATCAGCCAATCAGATTGAGCTCGCATTCTATTGGCTGATCGGACTTAAACTTTCTCTTAACAATATTTGTAATAAAAAAGTAAATGATGGGCACTTTCATTGTTTAAAATCATTGAAGGTGCTAAAATATATAAATTATTACCATTTCATTTTCTTATACATTCTGCCGTTCCTCTGCCCGCAACGCATAGTCTATTTCTGTATAAAATGATGAATCACGATGTAGCAAATCATATCGCGCCCACTTTGGCATCCAGCAAGTTAATATTAATGCTCTGCTTCTGACGTAAAAAGGGTGACGCGTTTATACACAGTTATACAGGGGACAAGATAGGGAGAACAGACTGGGATTTATGGATGACAGAACTCTGCTCCCTAGATAGCTTACAAACCAAACTTTATCATATATCCTAAATTCGGGTGACCACTCCAGATGTCCCTGATTTTAGGGGGCAGTCCCCGGATTGAGGAGACTGTCCCCGGACAAATTATGTCCCCTGAAATGTCCCCGGGAAGACGGTCGGAGCCCCGTGCATGTTAAAGTTGCTCGTGGGAAGTTGATAGATTTATCTGTTTTAGACATTGATTAGTTGTGAAGAGCTACAGCAGCGGTTCCGCTTCCCCTGGATACTTCACCACTGGCGCTCACAGCGCAACTGAAGCTAAAAGCTTCGGACCCCTCTCTATATAGATTGTAAGGTGCTGCATAGGGTTGCCAACCTCGCTTTGCAAGGGCTCAAAGGTGCAAGGTAAGCTCTCATTGGTTGTTAGTGTTTAGTTAATAACGGAAGCATGTTATATATGTGCCTGCGCAATGGAATCAAGAGGCTGAGCCCTCGTTAGGTAAGTCTAGTATGTTAAATTGGAATGTTTAGAAGTACGTAATCTTTCTAAGATGTTGATTGGTCATTTTCTGGTGATTGATTTTACTAGTGGCCTATCGTGAAGCAATATTACTAAAGCGTGTATAAGAGATATGTATCTTTGGCTTTAAATAATGCATGCATGCTAAAAACTGAAAGATTAATGCATTGCTTGTAGGGGTATGTTATAGTATACGTTTGACATTTTTACTCGTGTTTTTTTGTAAGAAAAGGGATTCTAGTTCTTTTTTAAAGAATCAGATTATCAAGAAATAACTTTTTATGTAGGTGTTTGAGCTGGTCTTATACAGGCCTGGAATCCTTGACCTTGATTAATGGATCACATTTCTTGGACTGGTGGTAGAAGATAGGGAAGTAATGTGGCAAACCCCCCTGGCTTTCTAAATTTTACTAGGACTTTTTTTTTTTGAAGGGAACAAACACATAAGCAGGATTTGACCTGGCTGGTTCGTTTTGCAAGTGATGGTTGTAGGGGCAAAATATAATTTACTGTAAGGGGTTTTAAAAAAATGTCCCTGGATTTCATTTTAAAAATCTGGTCACCTTATCCTAAATGCATCTAAAATGCCTCCTTTAGCTGCGATAAACAAAACATGGTACTGGAATATCCCTTACCCCAAATGCAGCTTAGTTATTAAAGCACTAAGGCCTGTGGCTTGAGGCCATTCAGTTAGTATAAAACCATTAATAATATTAAGAGCCGCTTGAAGGGAAATCTCTTGGTTTTAAAGGTGAAAAATAGCATCATTAACAAAAAGCTAATACAATATTTACTAGCCATTGGCTAAATGGGAGGTTGAAATGAATTCAGCCCAAGGGTTCTGATGCTTAGACAAAAATGAGAGATAATGGGGAAGCCCTGCTGTGTCCCATCTGTGATATTGGAGCTTAGGGAAATAGAGACTTTTAAGTGTTTTTTTTAAATAAACTCTTAGTTCTTGTAGACATTCATTTATAAAAACCCTTACAGAAGCTTAAATAATTAAAGGGAGAATATACTGTTAACATGCTTTCCCCTGAACGTGTTTACAATGACTAAAGATGTAAAATGTATGGTAAATTTCTCCTTTAGGCGCATTTTTGTATATGAAATAGCTGTATCTGCTGAAATTGCAACCTAATTAAATGGGCTTTGCTTCCAGGAAGAGCAGACCTAATTAGCTTATCTCTCTATGTTTACACAAAATCCTACCTATCTTATCTCTTTAAACACAGTGAGACCAATACTTAGGGCCAGATGATCTAAAGCTCTCCACTCTGGCGAGATGATCTAAGACGTCTTCTGAGTACAGGTTGGTTGGGTGGTGGGTTTTACTGTTGGGGGTTGGTTGGGTGCTGGGTTTTACTGTTGGGGGTCTTTGTATTTTTTCCCAGGCAAAAGAGCTGATTTATTTAAGCAATGCCCTACAAAAGGCCCTTTTAAGGGCTAGGGGGTGTTTTTATTTTGGGGGGCTTTTTATTTTTATAGGGCTATTAGATTAGGTGTAATTGTTTTTATTTTTGATAATTTTGTTTATATTTTTTTAATCTTATTGTTTTTTATTTTTCATGATTTTAGTGTTTATTATTTTTGGTAAACTTACGGCTAGATTTAGAGTTTGGCGGCCAAAGGGGTGCGTTAGCTACGCGTGCTTTTTCTCTCCCGCACCTTTTAAATACTGCTGGTATTTAGAGTTCACAGAAGGGCTGGGTTTTCAGTGCGTTAGGCTCCAAAAAGGGAACGTGGCGCATAATTTAACGCCACTGCAACCAGCGGTGCTTACGGACGCGGCCAGCTTCAAAAATGTGCTCGTGCACGATATCCCCATAGAAAACAATGGGGCAGTTTGAGCTGAAAAAAAACCTAACACCTGCAAAAAAGCAGCGTTCAGCTCCTAACGCAGCCCCATTGTTTCCTATGGGGAAACACTTCCTACGTCTGCACCTAACAATCTAACATGTACCCCGAGTCTAAACACCCCTAACCTTACACTTATTAACCCCTAATCTGCCGCCCCCACTATCGCTGACACCTGCATATTTATTTTAACCCCTAATCTGCCGATCCGTATACTGCCGCTACCTACATTATACCTATGTACCCCTAATCTGCTGCCCCTAACACCGCCGACCCCTATATTATATTTATTAACCCCTAATCTGCCCCCCACAACGTCGCCGCCAGCTACCTACAATAATTAACCCCTAATCTGCCGATCGGAGCTCACCGCTACTATAATAAATGTATTAACCCCTAAAGCTAAGTCTAACCCTAACACTAACACCCCCCTAAGTTAAATATAATTTTTATCTAATGAAATAAATTAACTCTTATTAAATAAATTATTCCTATTTAAATCTAAATACTTACCTGTAAAATAAACCCTAATATAGCTACAATATAAATTATAATTATATTGTAGCTATTTTAGGATTAATATTTATTTTACAGGAAACTTTGTATTTATTTTTACCAGGTGCAATAGCTATTAAATAGTTAAGAACTATTTAATAGCTACCTAGTTAAAATAATTACAAAATTACCTGTAAAATAAATCCTAACCTAAGTTACAATTAAACCTAACACTACACTATCAATAAATAAACTAAATAAACTACCTACAATTATCTACAATTAAACCTAACACTACACTATCAATAAATTAATTAAATACAATACCTACAAATAAATACATTTAAATAAACTAACTAAAGTACAAAAAATAAAAAAGAACTAAGTTACAAAAAATAACAAAATATTTACAAACATATGAAAAATATTACAACAATTTTAAACTAATTACACCTACTCTAAGCCCCCTAATAAAATAACAAAGACCCCCAAGATGGCATCCCTCGAATTCCAATTGGCTGATAGGATTCTTCAGCTGCCGCATTATGGATCGCCAGCCCCCGCTTGGGCTTGGATGAAGATTTTGGAGCCTGGAACGATCGGTGATACCTGGCATGGTGAAGACAAGGTAGGAAGATCTTCAGGGGCTTAGTGTTAGGTTTATTTAAGGGGGGTTTGGGTTAGATTAGGGGTATGTGGGTGGTGGGTTGTAATGTTGGGGGGGGTATTGTATGTGTTTTTTTAAAGGCAAAAGAGCTGAATTCTTTGGGGCATGCCCCGCAAAGGGCCCTTTTAAGGGCTGGTAAGGTAAAAGAGCTTTGAACTTTTGTAATTTAGAATAGGGTAGGGCATTTTTTTATTTTGGGGGTCTTTGTTATTTTATTAGGGGGCTTAGAGTAGGTGTAATTCGTTTAAAATTGTAATTTTTTTCTAATGTTTGTAAATATTTTTTTATTTTTTGTAACAGTTCTTTTTTATTTTTTGTACTTTAGTTAGTTTATTTAATTGTATTTATTTGTAGGAATTTTATTTAATATATTTATTGATAGTGTAGTGTTAGGTTTAATTGTAGATAATTGTAGGTAGTTTATTTAATTTATTTATTAATAGTGTAATGTTAGGTTTAATTGTAACTTAGGTTAGGATTTATTTTACAGGTAATTTTGTAATTATTTTAACTATTTTAGCTATTAAATAGTTCTTAACTATTTAATAGCTATTGTACCTGGCTAAAATAATTACAAAGTTGCCTGTAAAATAAATATAAATCCTAAAATAGCTATAATATAATTATAATTTATATTGTAGCTATATTAGGGTTTATTTTACAGGTAAGTTAATTTATTTCGTTAGATTTAAATTATATTTAACTTAGGGGGGTGTTAGTGTTAGGGTTAGACTTAGCTTTAGGGGTTAATCCATTTATTACAGTAGCGGCGAGATTCGGTCGGCAGATTAGGGGTTAATAATTGAAGTTAGGTGTTGGCGATGTTAGGGAGGGCAGATTAGGGGTTAATACTATTTATTATAGGGTTATTGAGGTGGGAGTGAGGCGGATTAGGGGTTAATAACTTTATTATAGTAGCGGTGCGGTCCGCTCGGCAGATTAGGGGTTAATAAGTGTAGGCAGGTGGAGGCAACGTTGAGGGGGACAGATTAGGGGTTAATAAATATAATATAGGGGTCGGCGGTGTTAGGGGCAGCAGATTAGGGGTTCATAGGGATAATGTAGGTGGCAGCGGTGTGCGGTCGGCAGAAGATTAGGGGTTAAAAAATTTTAATAGAGTGGCGGCAATGTGGGGGGACCTCGGTTTAGGGGTACATAGGTAGTTTATGGGTGTTAGTGTACTTTAGAGCACAGTAGTTAAGAGCTTTATGAACCGGCGTTAGCCCAGAAAGCTCTTAACTACTGACTTTTTTCTGCGGCTGGAGTTTTGTCGTTAGAGTTCTAACGCTCACTTCAGCCACGACTCTAAATACCGGCGTTAGGAAGATCCCATTGAAAAGATAGGATACGCAATTGACGTAAGTGGATCCGCGGTATGGAAAAGTCGCGGCTGGAAAGTGAGCGTTAGACCCTTTAATGACTGACTCTAAATACCAGCGGTAGCCCAAAACCAGCGTTAGGAGCCTCTAACGCTGGTTTTGACGGCTACCGCCAAACTCTAAATCTAGGCCCTAGATTTTTTTAATTTTTCGTAGGATTTGTTTTTTTTTAGTTGTAATTTAGTTTTTTTTTTTCCGTAGTGTTAGGTTTTTTAAATTTGTAATTTAGATATTTTAATTAGTAGTTTTTTTTTTTATTTTATTAGAATAGTAATGTTAGTTTAATATATAGTTTAATGTTAGGTTTAAATTTATTTCACAGATAAGTTTTTATTTATTTAATTAAATAGAGTTATATTGTAATTTTAATTTAAAGTTAGGGGGTGTTAGGTTTAGGGGTTAATAGTATAATTTAGTGTTTTGTGATGTGGCGCGGCTGGCAATTTCGGGGGTTAATAGGCTAAATTAGTGGCGGAGATGTGGGAGGCAGGATTTTCAGGGGATAATAATTTTTTTTAGTGGCGGTGATGTCAGGGAGCGGTGGAATAGGGGTTAATAGCTTTTATTAGTGGTGGCAATGTCGGGGGTAGCAGATTAGGGGTTAATTTCTTTATAATATTGGCGGACATGTCGGGGAGCGGCGGAATAGGGGTTAATAACTTTATTATAGTGTCGGCGATGTCGGGAGCGGCAGGATAGGGGTCAATAACTTTTATTAGTGTCGGCGAGGTTGGGGGCGGCAGATTAGGGGCTAATAACTTTAGGTGTTGGCGATGTCGTGGCAAATTAGGGGTGTTTAGACTTGAGGTTTATGTTAGGGTGTTTTTTTCCCCATAGACATCAATGGGGTTGCGTTACGGTGATCGACATTCCGTATTTCAGGTGTTAGGTTTTTTTCTATCACTCTCTCCCCATTGATGTCTATGGGGGAAAGTGTGCATGAGCACGTGAAAGCAGCCCTTGGATTTTGTGCGGTATGGAGCTTAACGCCACCATGACGCACGCACAAGGAGGTTTCTCAGTAACTTGTAATGGCAGCGCTATGGCGTTCATTTTGCACCCTGTTTAGCGCAAAACTCGTAATCTAGGTGATTGTGCTGATTTTCAGCCTCCTAACCAAGCCCCAAAGTTTTAGAAGTAGAATGTTGTCTACCAACACAGCTTGCTCCTGTTTGTGTAAAGGGTCTTTTCATATGCTAATGAGGGGGGAGTGTCTGATCTTCCTGCTTTCTCCTTCCCTTTCAGTGGGTGTCCTAACCTAACCTTTTTAACAGAGCTAAACTGGGAGCTTCCAAGTACGTTTTTATACTGGTTTATATCAGTATCTGTGCATATTATTCTTTATAGTAGTGTTGATTAAATGCAGTTATATGAAAATTGGTGTATACTGTCCCTTTAATCATTGGGTCCTTAGAAATGAACATTTTATTTTTTCTCTCCGCCACCACCCACTGGGAGTGGGGCTATATCTCCCCAGCTGGGCTAGTGTCAGTGGGAACCTCCCTGGCAGGTATTGGTCTCTCTGCCAATAACATCACATCCCTGGCAGGTATTGGTCTCTCTGCCAATAACATCACATCCCTGGCAGGTATTGGTCTCTCTGCCAATAACATCACATCCCTGGCAGGTATTGGTCTCTATGTCAATAACATCACTTCCCTGGCAGGTATTGGGCCCTCTACCAATTACTTCACATCCCTGGCAGATATTGGTCTCTATGTCAATAACATAACCTCCATGGCAGGCATTGGTCTCTCTGACAATAACATCACCTCCCTGGCAGGTTTTGGTCTTTCTGACAATAACATCACCTCCCTGGCAGGTTTTGGTCTTTCTGACAATAACATCACCTCCCTGGCAGGTTTTGGTCTTTCTGACAATAACATCACATCCCTGGCAGGTATTGGTCTCTCTGACAATAACATCACCTCCCTGGCAGGTTTTGGTCTTTCTGACAATAACATCACCTCCCTGGCAGGTTTTGGTCTTTCTGCCAATAACATCACCTCCCTGGCAGGTATTGGTCTCTCTGCCAATAACATCACCTCCCTTGCAGGAATTTGTTTCACTGCCAATAACATCACCTCCCTGGCAGGTATTGGCCCCCTGCCAATAACATCACCTCCCTGGCAGGTATTGGTCCCTCTGCCAATAACATCACCTCCCTTGCAGGTATTGGTCTCTCTGCCAATAACATCACTTCCCTGGCAAGTATTGGGCCCTCTACCAATTACTTCACATCCCTGGCAGATATTGGTCTCTATGTCAATAACATCACCTCCCTGGCAGGCATTGGTCTCTCTGCCAATAACATCACCTCCCTGGCAGGCATTGGTCTCTCTGCCAATAACATCACCTCCCTGGCAGGTATTGGCCCCCTGCCAATAACATCACCTCCCTGGCAGGTATTGGTTTATCTGACAATAACATCACCTCCCTGGCAGGTATTGGTCTCTCTGCCAATTACATCACATCCCTGGCAGGTATTGGTCTCTCTGCCAATAACATCACCTCCCTGGCAGGTATTGGTCTCTCTGCCAATAACATCACCTCCCTGGCAGGTATTGGTCTCTCTGCCAATAACATCACCTCCCTGGCAGGTATTGGTCTCTCTGACAATAACATCACCTCCCTGGCAGGTATTGGTCTCTCTGCCAATTACATCACCTCCCTGGCAGGTATTGGTCTCTCTGCCAATAACATCACCTCCCTGGCAGGTATTGGTCTCTCTGACAATAACATCACCTCCCTGGCAGGTATTGGTCTCTCTGCCAATAACATCACCTCCCTGACAGGTATTGGTCCCTCTGCCAATAACATCACCTCCCTGGCATGCATTGGTCTTTCTGCCAATAACATCGCCTCCATGGCATGCATTGGTCTCTCTGCCAATAACATCACCTCCCTGGCAGGTATTGGTCTCTCTGCCAATAACATCACCTCCCTTGCTGGAATTTGTTTCACTGCCAATAACATCACCTCCCTGGCAGGTATTGGCCCCCTGCCAATAACATCACCTCCCTGGCAAGTTTTGGTCTCTCTGCCAATAACATCACCTCCATGGCATGCATTGGTCTTTCTGCCAATAACATCGCCTCCATGGCATGCATTGGTCTCTCTGCCAATAACATCACCTCCCTGGCAGGTATTGGTCTATCTGCCAATAACATCACCTCCCTGGCAGGCATTGGTCTCTCTGCCAATAACATCACCTTTCTGGCAGGTATTGTTCCCTCTGCCAATAACATCACCTCTCTGGCAGGTATTGGAACCATTGCCAATAACATCACCTCCCTGGCAGGTATTGGTCTCTCTGCCAATAACATCACCTCCCTGGTAAGTATTGTTCCCTCTGCCAATAACATCACCTCCATGGCATGCATTGGTCTTTCTGCCAATAACATCACCTCCATGGCATGCATTGGTCTCTCTGCCAATAACATCACCTCCCTGGCAGGTATTGGTCTCTCTGCCAATAACATCACCTCCCTTGCAGGAATTTGTTTCACTGCCAATAACATCACCTCCCTGGCAGGTATTGGCCCCCTGCCAATAACATCACCTCCCTGGCAAGTATTGGTCTCTCTGCCAATAACATCACCTCCCTGGCAAGTATTGGTCTCTCTGCCAATAACATCACCTCCCTTGCTGGAATTTGTCTCTCTGCCAATAACATCACCTCCCTGGCAGGTATTGGTCTATCTGCCAATAACATCATCTCCCTGGCAGGTATTGGTCTCTCTGCCAATAACATCACCTCCCTGGCAGGTATTGGTCTCTCTGCCAATAACATCACCTCCCTGGCAGGTATTGGTCCCTCTGCCAATAACATCACCTCCCTGGCAGGTATTGGTCTCTCTGCCAATAACATCACCTCCCTGGCAGCTATTGGTCTCTCTGCCAATAACATCACCTCCCTGGCAGCTATTGGTCTCTCTGCCAATAACATCACCTCCCTGACAGGTATTGGTCTCTCTGCCAATAACATCACCTCCCTGACATGCATTGGTCTTTCTGCCAATAACATCGCCTCCATGGCATGCATTGGTCTCTCTGCCAATAACATCACCTCCCTGACAGGTATTGGTCTCTCTGCCAATAACATCACCTCCCTTGCTGGAATTTGATTCACTGCTAATAACATCACCTCCCTGGCAGGTATTGGCCCCCTGCCAATAACATCACCTCCCTGGCAAGTATTGGTCTCTCTGCCAATAACATCACCTCCCTGGCAGGTATTGGTCTATCTGCCAATAACATCACCTCCCTGGAAGGCATTGGTCTCTCTGCCAATAACATCACCTTTCTGGCAGGTATTGTTCACTCTGCCAATAACATCACCTCTCTGGCAGGTATTGGAACCATTGCCAATAACATCACCTCCCTGGCAGGTATTGGTCTCTCTGCCAATAACATCACCTCCCTGGCAAGTATTAGTCTCTCTGCCAATAACATCACCTTCCTGGCAGGTATTGTTCCCTCTGCCAATAACATCACCTCTCTGGCAGGTATTGGAACCATTGCCAATAACATCACCTCCCTGGCAGGTATTGGTCTCTCTACCAATTACATCACCTCCCTGGCAGCTATTGGTCTCTCTGCCAATAACATCACCTCCCTGGCAGGTATTGGTCTCTCTTCCAATTACATCACCTCCCTGACAGGTATTGGTCTCTCTGCCAATAACATCACCTCCCTGACAGGTATTGGTCTCTCTGCCAATAACATCACCTCCATGGCATGCATTGGTCTTTCTGCCAATAGCATTACCTCCATGGCATGCATTGGTCTCTCTGCCAATAACATCACCTCCCTGGCAGGTATTGGTCTCTCTGCCAATAACATCACCTCCCTTGCAGGAATTTGTTTCACTGCCAATAACATCACCTCCCTGGCAGGTATTGGCCCCCTGCCAATAACATCACCTCCCTGGCAAGTATTGGTCTCTCTGCCAATAACATCACCTCCCTGGCAGGCATTGGTCTCTCTGCAAATAACATCACCTCCCTGGCAGGTATTGGTCTATCTGCCAATAACATCACCTCCCTGGCAGGTATTGGTGTCTCTGCCAATTACATCACCTCCCAGACAGGTATTGGTCCCTCTGCCAATAACATCACCTCCCTGGCAGGTATTGGTCTCTCTGCCAATAACATCACCTCCCTGACAGGTATTGGTCTCTCTGCCAATAACATCACCTCCATGGCATGCATTGGTCTTTCTGCCAATAACATCACCTCCATGGCAGGTATTGGTCCCTCTGCCAATAACATCACCTCCATGGCATGCATTGGTCCCTCTGCCAATAACATCACCTCCCTGGCAGGTATTGGTCTCTCTGCCAATAACATCACCTCCTTTGCTGGAATTTGTTTCACTGCCAATAACATCACCTCCCTTGTAGGTATTGGCCCCCTGCCAATAACATCACCTCCCTGGCAAGTATTGGTCTCTCTGCCAATAACATCACCTCCCTGGCAGGTATTGGTCTATCTGCCAATAACATCACCTCCCTGGCAGGCATTGGTCTCTCTGCCAATAACATCACCTTCCTGGCAGGTATTGTTCCCTCTGCCAATAACATCACCTCTCTGGCAGGTATTGGAACCATTGCCAATAACATCACCTCCCTGGCAGGTATTGGTCTCTCTGCCAATAACATCACCTCCCTGGCAGGTTTTGGTCTTTCTGCCAATAACATCACCTCCCTGACAGGTATTGGTCTCTCTGCCAATAACATCACCTCCCTTGCAGGAATTTGTTTCACTGCCAATAACATCACCTCCCTAACAGGTATTGGCCCCCTGCCAATAACATCACCTCCCTGGCAGGAATTTGTTTCACTGCCAATAACATCACCTCCCTGACAGGTATTGGCCCCCTGCCAATAACATCACCTCCCTGGCAGGCATTGGTCTCTCTGCAAATAACATCACCTCCCTGGCAGGTATTGGTCTCTCTGCCAATTATATCACCTCCCTGACAGTTATTGGTCTCTCTGCCAATAACATCACCTCCCTGGCAGGTATTGGTCTCTCTGCCAATAACATCACCTCCCTGGCAGGTATTGGTCTCTCTGCCAATAACATCACCTCCCTTGCTGGAATTTGTTTCACTGCTAATAACATCACCTCCCTGGCAGGTATTGGTCTATCTGCCAATAACATCACCTCCCTGGCAGGTATTGGTCTATCTGCCAATAACATCACCTCCCTGGCAGGCATTGGTCTCTCTGCCAATAACATCACCTTTCTGGCAGGTATTGTTCCCTCTGCCAATAACATCACCTCTCTGGCAGGTATTGGAACCATTGCCAATAACATCACCTCCCTGGCAGGTATTGGTCTCTCTGCCAATAACATCACCTCCCTGGCAGGTATTGGTCTCTCTGCCAATAACATCACCTCCCTGGCAGGTATTGGTCTCTCTGCCAATAACATCACCTCCCTGGCAGCTATTGGTCTCTCTGCCAATAACATCACCTCCCTGGCAGGTATTGGTCTCTCTTCCAATTACATCACCTCCCTGGCAGGTATTGGTCCCTCTGCCAATAACATCACCTCCCTGGCAGGTATTGGTTTCTATGCCAAAAACATTACCTCCATGGCAGGCATTGGTCCCCTGCCAATAACATCACCTCCCTGGCAGGTTTTGGTCTCTCTTCCAATAACATCACCTCCCTGGCAGGTATTGTTCCCTCTGCCAATAACATCACCTCTCTGGCAGGTTTTGGTCTCTCTGCCAATAACATCACCTCCCTGGCAGGTATTGGTCCCTTTGCCAATAACATCACCTCTCTGGCAGGTTTTAGTCTCTCTGCCAATAGCATCACCTCCCTGGCAGGTATTGGTCCCACTGCCAATTACATCACCTCCCTGGCAAGTATTGGTCTCTCTGCAAATAATGTCACCTCCCTGGCAGGTATTGGTCCCTCTGCCAATAACATCACCTCCCTGGCAGGTATTGGTCCCACTGCCAATTACATCACCTCCCTGACAGGTATTGGTCTCTCTGCCAATAACATCACCTCCATGGCATGCATTGGTCTTTCTGCCAATAGCATCACCTCCATGGCATGTATTGGTCTCTCTGCCAATAACATTACCTCCCTGGCAGGTATTGGTCTCTCTGCCAATAACATCACCTCCCTTGCAGGAATTTGTTTCACTGCCAATAACATCACCTCCCTTGCAGGTATTGGCCCCCTGCCAATAACATCACCTCCCTGGCAAGTATTGGTCTCTCTGCCAATAACATCACCTCCCTGGCAGGCATTGGTCTCTCTGCAAATAACATCACCTCCCTGGCAGGTATTGGTCTATCTGCCAATAACATCACCTCCCTGGCAGGTATTGGTGTCTCTGCCAATTACATCACCTCCCTGACAGGTATTGGTCCCTCTGCCAATAACATCACCTCCCTGGCAGGTATTGGTCTCTCTGCCAATAACATCACCTCCCTGACAGGTATTGGTCTCTCTGCCAATAACATCACCTCCCTGACAGGTATTGGTCTCTCTGCCAATAACATCACCTCCCTTGCTGGAATTTGTTTCACTGCTAATAACATCACCTCCCTGGCAGGTATTGGCCCCCTGCCAATAACATCACCTCCCTGGCAAGTATTGGTCTCTCTGCCAATAACATCACCTCCCTGGCAGGTATTGGTCTATCTGCCAATAACATCACCTCCCTGGAAGGCATTGGTCTCTCTGCCAATAACATCACCTTTCTGGCAGGTATTGTTCACTCTGCCAATAACATCACCTCTCTGGCAGGTATTGGAACCATTGCCAATAACATCACCTCCCTGGCAGGTATTGGTCTCTCTGCCAATAACATCACCTCCCTGGCAAGTATTAGTCTCTCTGCCAATAACATCACCTTTCTGGCAGGTATTGTTCACTCTGCCAATAACATCACCTCTCTGGCAGGTATTGGAACCATTGCCAATAACATCACCTCCCTGGCAGGTATTGGTCTCTCTGCCAATAACATCACCTCCCTGGCAAGTATTAGTCTCTCTGCCAATAACATCACCTTCCTGGCAGGTATTGTTCCCTCTGCCAATAACATCACCTCTCTGGCAGGTATTGGAACCATTGCCAATAACATCACCTCCCTGGCAGGTATTGGTCTCTCTACCAATAACATCACCTCCCTGGCAGCTATTGGTCTCTCTGCCAATAACATCACCTCCCTGGCAGGTATTGGTCCCTCTGCCAATAACATCACCTCCCTGACAGGTATTGGTCTCTCTGCCAATAACATCACCTCCCTGACAGGTATTGGTCTCTCTGCCAATAACATCACCTCCATGGCATGCATTGGTCTTTCTGCCAATAGCATTACCTCCATGGCATGCATTGGTCTCTCTGCCAATAACATCACCTCCCTGGCAGGTATTGGTCTCTCTGCCAATAACATCACCTCCCTTGCAGGAATTTGTTTCACTGCCAATAACATCACCTCCCTGGCAGGTATTGGCCCCCTGCCAATAACATCACCTCCCTGGCAAGTATTGGTCTCTCTGCCAATAACATCACCTCCCTGGCAGGCATTGGTCTCTCTGCCAATAACATCACCTCCCTGACAGGTATTGGTCTCTCTGCCAATAACATCACCTCCATGGCAGGCATTGGTCTTTCTGCCAATAGCATTACCTCCATGGCATGCATTGGTCTCTCTGCCAATAACATCACCTCCCTGGCAGGTATTGGTCTCTCTGCCAATAACATCACCTCCCTTGCAGGAATTTGTTTCACTGCCAATAACATCACCTCCCTGGCAGGTATTGGCCCCCTGCCAATAACATCACCTCCCTGGCAAGTATTGGTCTCTCTGCCAATAACATCACCTCCCTGGCAGGCATTGGTCTATCTGCCAATAACATCACCTCCCTGGCAGGTATTGGTCTCTCTGCCAATTACATCACCTCCCTGACAGGTATTGGTCTCTCTGCCAATAACATCACCTCCCTGACAGGTATTGGTCTCTCTGCCAATAACATCACCTCCCTGACAGGTATTGGTCTCTCTGCCAATAACATCACCTCCATGGCATGCATTGGTCTTTCTGCCAATAACATCACCTCCATGGCATGCATTGGTCTCTCTGCCAATAACATCACCTCCCTGGCAGGCATTGGTCTCTCTGCCAATAACATCACCTCCCTGACAGGTATTGTTCCCTCTGCCAATAACATCACCTCTCTGGCAGGTTTTGGTCTCTCTGCCAATAACATCACCTCCCTGGCAGGTATTGGTCCCTTTGCCAATAACATCACCTCTCTGGCAGGTTTTAGTCTCTCTGCCAATAACATCACCTCTCTGGCAGGTTTTGGTCTCTCTGCCAATAACATCACCTCCCTGGCAGGTATTGGTCCCTTTGCCAATAACATCACCTCTCTGGCAGGTTTTAGTCTCTCTGCCAATAGCATCACCTCCCTGGCAGGTATTGGTCCCACTGCCAATTACATCACCTCCCTGGCAAGTATTGGTCTCTCTGCAAATAATGTCACCTCCCTGGCAGGTATTGGTCCCTCTGCCAATAACATCACCTCCCTGGCAGGTATTGGTCCCACTGCCAATTACATCACCTCCCTGACAGGTATTGGTCTCTCTGCCAATAACATCACCTCCATGGCATGCATTGGTCTTTCTGCCAATAGCATCACCTCCATGGCATGTATTGGTCTCTCTGCCAATAACATTACCTCCCTGGCAGGTATTGGTCTCTCTGCCAATAACATCACCTCCCTTGCAGGAATTTGTTTCACTGCCAATAACATCACCTCCCTTGCAGGTATTGGCCCCCTGCCAATAACATCACCTCCCTGGCAAGTATTGGTCTCTCTGCCAATAACATCACCTCCCTGGCAGGCATTGGTCTCTCTGCAAATAACATCACCTCCCTGGCAGGTATTGGTCTATCTGCCAATAACATCACCTCCCTGGCAGGTATTGGTGTCTCTGCCAATTACATCACCTCCCTGACAGGTATTGGTCCCTCTGCCAATAACATCACCTCCCTGGCAGGTATTGGTCTCTCTGCCAATAACATCACCTCCCTGGCAGCTATTGGTCTCTCTGCCAATAACATCACCTCCCTGACAGGTATTGGTCTCTCTGCCAATAACATCACCTCCCTGACAGGTATTGGTCTCTCTGCCAATAACATCACCTCCCTTGCTGGAATTTGTTTCACTGCTAATAACATCACCTCCCTGGCAGGTATTGGCCCCCTGCCAATAACATCACCTCCCTGGCAAGTATTGGTCTCTCTGCCAATAACATCACCTCCCTGGCAGGTATTGGTCTATCTGCCAATAACATCACCTCCCTGGAAGGCATTGGTCTCTCTGCCAATAACATCACCTTTCTGGCAGGTATTGTTCACTCTGCCAATAACATCACCTCTCTGGCAGGTATTGGAACCATTGCCAATAACATCACCTCCCTGGCAGGTATTGGTCTCTCTGCCAATAACATCACCTCCCTGGCAAGTATTAGTCTCTCTGCCAATAACATCACCTTTCTGGCAGGTATTGTTCACTCTGCCAATAACATCACCTCTCTGGCAGGTATTGGAACCATTGCCAATAACATCACCTCCCTGGCAGGTATTGGTCTCTCTGCCAATAACATCACCTCCCTGGCAAGTATTAGTCTCTCTGCCAATAACATCACCTTCCTGGCAGGTATTGTTCCCTCTGCCAATAACATCACCTCTCTGGCAGGTATTGGAACCATTGCCAATAACATCACCTCCCTGGCAGGTATTGGTCTCTCTACCAATAACATCACCTCCCTGGCAGCTATTGGTCTCTCTGCCAATAACATCACCTCCCTGGCAGGTATTGGTCCCTCTGCCAATAACATCACCTCCCTGACAGGTATTGGTCTCTCTGCCAATAACATCACCTCCCTGACAGGTATTGGTCTCTCTGCCAATAACATCACCTCCATGGCATGCATTGGTCTTTCTGCCAATAGCATTACCTCCATGGCATGCATTGGTCTCTCTGCCAATAACATCACCTCCCTGGCAGGTATTGGTCTCTCTGCCAATAACATCACCTCCCTTGCAGGAATTTGTTTCACTGCCAATAACATCACCTCCCTGGCAGGTATTGGCCCCCTGCCAATAACATCACCTCCCTGGCAAGTATTGGTCTCTCTGCCAATAACATCACCTCCCTGGCAGGCATTGGTCTCTCTGCCAATAACATCACCTCCCTGACAGGTATTGGTCTCTCTGCCAATAACATCACCTCCATGGCATGCATTGGTCTTTCTGCCAATAGCATTACCTCCATGGCATGCATTGGTCTCTCTGCCAATAACATCACCTCCCTGGCAGGTATTGGTCTCTCTGCCAATAACATCACCTCCCTTGCAGGAATTTGTTTCACTGCCAATAACATCACCTCCCTGGCAGGTATTGGCCCCCTGCCAATAACATCACCTCCCTGGCAAGTATTGGTCTCTCTGCCAATAACATCACCTCCCTGGCAGGCATTGGTCTATCTGCCAATAACATCACCTCCCTGGCAGGTATTGGTCTCTCTGCCAATTACATCACCTCCCTGACAGGTATTGGTCTCTCTGCCAATAACATCACCTCCCTGACAGGTATTGGTCTCTCTGCCAATAACATCACCTCCCTGACAGGTATTGGTCTCTCTGCCAATAACATCACCTCCATGGCATGCATTGGTCTTTCTGCCAATAACATCACCTCCATGGCATGCATTGGTCTCTCTGCCAATAACATCACCTCCCTGGCAGGTATTGGTCTCTCTGCCAATAACATCACCTCCTTTGCTGGAATTTGTTTCACTGCCAATAACATCACCTCCCTGGTAGGTATTGGCCCCCTGCCAATAACATCACCTCCCTGGCAAGTATTGGTCTCTCTGCCAATAACATCACCTCCCTGGCAGGTATTGGTCTATCTGCCAATAACATCACCTCCCTGGCAGGCATTGGTCTCTCTGCCAATAACATCACCTTCCTGGCAGGTATTGTTCCCTCTGCCAATAACATCACCTCTCTGGCAGGTATTGGAACCATTGCCAATAACATCACCTCCCTGGCAGGTATTGGTCTCTCTGCCAATAACATCACTTCCCTGGCAAGTATTGGGCCCTCTACCAATTACTTCACATCCCTGGCAGATATTGGTCTCTATGTCAATAACATAACCTCCATGGCAGGCATTGGTCTCTCTGACAATAACATCACCTCCCTGGCAGGTTTTGGTCTTTCTGCCAATAACATCACCTCCCTGGCAGGTTTTGGTCTTTCTGCCAATAACATCACCTCCCTGACAGGTATTGGTCTCTCTGCCAATAACATAACCTCCATGGCATGCATTGGTCTTTCTGCCAATAGCATCACCTCCATGGCATGCATTGGTCTCTCTGCCAATAACATCACCTCCCTGGCAGGTATTGGTCTCTCTGCCAATAACATCACCTCCCTGGCAGGTATTGGCCCCCTGCCAATAACATCACCTCCCTGGCAAGTATTGGTCTCTCTGCCAATAACATCACCTCCCTGGCAGGCATTGGTCTCTCTGCAAATAACATCACCTCCCTGGCAGGTATTGGTCTATCTGCCAATAACATCACCTCCCTGGCAGGTATTGGTCTCTCTGCCAATAACATCACCTCCCTGACAGGTATTGGTCCCTCTGCCAATAACATCACCTCCCTGGCAGGTATTGGTCTCTCTGCCAATAACATCACCTCCCTGGCAGGTATTGGTCTATCTGCCAATAACATCACCTCCCTGGCAAGTATTGGTGTCTCTGCCAATAACATCACCTCCCTGGCAGGTATTTGTCTATCTGCCAATAACATCACCTCCCTGGCAGGCATTGGTCTCTCTGCCAATAACATCACCTTCCTGGCAGGTATTGGTCTATCTGCCAATAACATCACCTCCCTGGCAGGTATTGGTCTATCTGCCAATAACATCACCTCCCTGGCAGGCATTGGTCTCTCTGCCAATAACATCACCTTTCTGGCAGGTATTGTTCCCTCTGCCAATAACATCACCTCTCTGGCAGGTATTGGAACCATTGCCAATAACATCACCTCCCTGGCAGGTATTGGTCTCTCTGCCAATAACATCACCTCCCTGGCAGGTATTGGTCTCTCTGCCAATAACATCACCTTCCTGGCAGGTATTGTTCCCTCTGCCAATAACATCACCTCTCTGGCAGGTATTGGAACCATTGCCAATAACATCACCTCCCTGGCAGGTATTGGTCTCTCTGCCAATAACATCACCTCCCTGGCAGCTATTGGTCTCTCTGCCAATAACATCACCTCCCTGGCAGGTATTGGTCTCTCTTCCAATTACATCACCTCCCTGGCAGGTATTGGTCCCTCTGCCAATAACATCACCTCCCTGGCAGGTATTGGTTTCTATGCCAAAAACATTACCTCCATGGCAGGCATTGGTCCCCTGCCAATAACATCACCTCCCTGGCAAGTTTTGGTCTCTCTGCCAATAACATCACCTCCCTGGCAGGTATTGTTCCCTCTGCCAATAACATCACCTCTCTGGCAGGTTTTGGTCTCTCTGCCAATAACATCACCTCCCTGGCAGGTATTGGTCCCTTTGCCAATAACATCACCTCTCTGGCAGGTTTTAGTCTCTCTGCCAATAGCATCACCTCCCTGGCAGGTATTGGTCCCACTGCCAATTACATCACCTCCCTGGCAAGTATTGGTCTCTCTGCAAATAATGTCACCTCCCTGGCAGGTATTGGTCCCTCTGCCAATAACATCACCTCCCTGGCAGGTATTGGTCCCACTGCCAATTACATCACCTCCCTGACAGGTATTGGTCTCTCTGCCAATAACATCACCTCCATGGCATGCATTGGTCTTTCTGCCAATAGCATCACCTCCATGGCATGTATTGGTCTCTCTGCCAATAACATTACCTCCCTGGCAGGTATTGGTCTCTCTGCCAATAATATCACCTCCCTTGCAGGAATTTGTTTCACTGCCAATAACATCACCTCCCTTGCAGGTATGGCCCCCCTGCCAATAACATCACCTCCCTGGCAAGTATTGGTCTCTCTGCCAATAACATCACCTCCCTGGCAGGCATTGGTCTCTCTGCCAATAACATCACCTCCCTGGCAGGTATTGGTCTCTCTGCCAATAACATCACCTCCCTGGCAGGTATTGGTCTCTCTGCCAATAACATCACCTCCCTGGCAGGTATTGGTCTCTCTGCCAATAACATCACCTCCCTGGCAGGTATTGGTCTCTCTGCCAATAACATCACCTCCCTGACAGGTATTGGTCTCTCTGCCAATAACATCACCTCCCTGGCAGGTATTGTTCCCTCTGCCAATAACATCACCTCCCTGGCAGGTATTGGTCTCTCTGCCAATAACATCACCTCCCTGACAGGTATTGGTCTCTCTGCCAATAACATCACCTCCCTGGCAGGTATTGGTCTCTCTGCCAATAACATCACCTCTCTGACAGGTATTGGTCTTTCTGCCAATAACATCACCTCCCTGACAGGTATTGGTCTCTCTGCCAATAACATCACCTCCCTGGCAGGTATTGTTCCCTCTGCCAATAACATCACCTCCCTTGCTGGAATTTGTTTCACTGCCAATAACATCACCTCCCTGGCAGGTATTGGCCCCCTGCCAATAACATCACCTCCCTGGCAAGTATTGGTCTCTCTGCCAATAACATCACCTCCCTGGCAGGTATTGGTCTATCTGCCAATAACATCACCTCCCTGGCAAGTATTGGTCTCTCTGCCAATAACATCACCTCCCTGGCAGGTATTGGTCTATCTACCAATAACATCACCTCTCTGGCAGGTTTTGGTCTCTCTGCCAATAACATCACCTCCCTGGCAGGTATTGGTCCCTTTGCCAATAACATCACCTCTCTGGCAGGTTTTAGTCTCTCTGCCAATAGCATCACCTCCCTGGCAGGTATTGGTCCCACTGCCAATTACATCACCTCCCTGGCAAGTATTGGTCTCTCTGCAAATAATGTCACCTCCCTGGCAGGTATTGGTCCCTCTGCCAATAACATCACCTCCCTGGCAGGTATTGGTCCCACTGCCAATTACATCACCTCCCTGACAGGTATTGGTCTCTCTGCCAATAACATCACCTCCATGGCATGCATTGGTCTTTCTGCCAATAGCATCACCTCCATGGCATGTATTGGTCTCTCTGCCAATAACATTACCTCCCTGGCAGGTATTGGTCTCTCTGCCAATAACATCACCTCCCTTGCAGGAATTTGTTTCACTACCAATAACATTACCTCCCTTGCAGGTATTGGCCCCCTGCCAATAACATCACCTCCCTGGCAAGTATTGGTCTCTCTGCCAATAACATCACCTCCCTGGCAGGCATTGGTCTCTCTGCAAATAACATCACCTCCCTGGCAGGTATTGGTCTCTCTGCCAATTACATCACCTCCCTGGCAGGTATTGGTCTCTCTGCCAATAACATCACCTCCATGGCATGCATTGGTCTTTCTGCCAATAACATCACCTCCATGGCATGCATTGGTCTCTCTGCCAATAATATCACCTCCCTGGCAGGTATTGTTCTCTCTGCCAATAACATCACCTCCCTTGCTGGAATTTGTTTCACTGCCAATAACATCACCTCCCTGGCAGGTATTGGCCCCCTGCCAATAACATCACCTCCCTGGCAGGTATTGGAACCATTGCCAATAACATCACCTCCCTGGCAGGTATTGGTCTCTCTGGTAGTGAGAAAGATGAGGCGCTGGAGAATTGACCCTGCTAGACTAATGTATTCCCCTCTAAGAAAACAGTGGTTGATATGTAGTGAATGTAGTCCAGCGCTAGATTAGCACGGGTAGAGTATTTAGTTAAATTCTATAATTCGAATATATTGTATTTTGTGATTGGATAAATGTTTAATGTATGTACTGCAATGTTGTTATTATATATTTATTGTAGGTAATCCTAAGTATTTATCAACATTCAGTTAATAAAAAGATATAAACAGGTATATACAACTGATATATATAAACTTGTTGTCTAATGTGAACTTCTTATCTATATATATAAAAACTAATAAAACATTTGTATAATTAGACAGAAATTTAATAACTTGTTAAAAGCATACATAAAATAAAAAGGGACGTCTCCCTTATAACATCGATTTCATCAGAGAAAACAATTGAATAACTGTAGTATATATTTCAGCTATTTGATAATCAGGTACCTGTTATATAGTGTAACAAATGATAATGTCCAGAAATTGGATTAAAAAAACTTAAAGATCCAAACGAGATGACCTCCCCGCTATTGTGGCGGGTGTGTGTTACCGGTCCGTTAGTGAGAGACTGGTATTTAAAAATATGTCATGTGACTTTTCCTACGTCACGTCACACTTGTGATCGTAGCTGTTTCAATATAGTTGTAATGTGACCAGTGATCCTTGATATTCTGTCAAGTGCTTATTATGTTGCAATTTTTTTAAACTTTAATCTGTATGTGTATCAGAAGGTGTATTCCCCTATTCCGTGTGTAATTAGGGAGTCTTGGGGGAGATTGCAACTTACGCTGGTCTCTTGGCACACCTGATTTCTCTTTTAGTGTGGTCTTTGCGGTCACATTCAGTGACTTGGATGTTAAACTTTGCGGTCACGTGCAGTGACTATAATGCAATCCTCGCAGTGTGGACTTGGCGGTCACTTGTAGTGGTGGGAATTGAACTTGTGACCTTTAGGGTAAGAGATGGAGATCTTAACCATTAGGCTATGTGTATCTCACTTTCTGTGTTAGCTTAGTGGACTTGGCGGTCACTTGTAGTGACTGTAATGAGGTCTTTGCGGTCACGGAGGTGACTAGTGGTGGGGTCTTTGCGGTCACAAGTGGTGACTAGGAGTAGAATCTTTAGCGGACATCAGTGATGTTATACAGCAAGGTCTTTGCAGTCACAGATTGTGACTTGCATGTATTAACTTGCGGTTGTATCTTTGCGGTCACAGATTGTGACTTAAAAGTGGTCTTTGCGGTCACTAACAGTGGTGACTTAGAGGAAATCTTTGCGGTCACTAGTAGTGACTAACAGAATGATCTGTATCGTTGGAGATCAAAGTAAAACTTGGCAATCTCTCTGTGCAACTTAGTAGAGCTGATTAGAAACAAATGCAGGTTGTAACAACGTCCAGCTGCAATGTTGCAGGAGGTAATCAGCAAAGGAAGTCTTGTAGTAGTTTTCTTTCCTTTCTTGGCAATTATAACAGCAATCAAAATAAAAACATAAAGTGCAGAGTGACAACAGTGTCAAGGTCAACGCGTTTCGCCCTTAGGCTTTATCAAGACATGTTTGTCTGTGTCACCTGAGTCTATATATAGGGCTTAACTGGTTTGGATTGGCTATTCTATGTAATTTAATTAAAGGTGGAAAGTATAGATATATGGAAATTCAATATAAAGGTGGAATTATATAGTTGTGTGTGTCTACAAGAAGCTTATTGTTCTTCATTTGTTTTTGTTCTTTGTGTTGTAATAAATGAAAGAGAATGAATAGATCCTAGAAAGGTTCTTGTAAGAATGCAATAAACATTATTTAGAGAGTTCTAAATATATCTATATAATGTATGTATTTGTATTGATTTTGATGTGCTTATAGTTGCTTGAATATTGAGCATATGTTAATTTTTAAATATATAAAACAAATAGAAATTATAAGTAAAGATTTTTTTAAAATAAAAAAGTTATGACTTAATGAGTAATTTTTCAAAAAAAAAATAAAAAAATAATAAAAAAATTTTAAAACTGTTTTCAGTATTCCCTTTTGTGATTGAACTCATGACCTTTTGGTAATTGAGCCGAGGGTATTATCCACTAAACCACATCTACCTCAACATTGTATATAGTGAAATACATGTATTAGTGAAAGTATATGTATATACACACACATATATGTTTATATACATTTATATTTACAAAATGGTTTTGTTTGTATAAATGAAGACCATAGAGAAAGAAGTGATGATATTCATAAGAGACTAAAATCTATATAGATAGTTTTTAGTGGTAGTAAAGGATGTTTAGTAGCATTTACCTGAACCAACAAAGGAATGTGGTGGGAATTGAACTCATGACCTTTAGGGTTAGAGAGAGAGAGATCTTAACCATTAGGCTATGTGTATCTCACTTTCTGTGTTAGCATAGAATGGAGGTATTTATATATATTAGTATGATGTAAAATTATTATAAGAAAGGGGAAATATCTAGCTCTGAATTTAAGCCAGTTGGAAATAGTGTGTCCATATTGTAGATCATTTTTGCTTCTAACTTCAATAATTGATTTTCTAAATTACCCCCTCTCCAATTAAGTTTTATCTTGGCTAGACCCCAGAATTTAAAATGTTTGAGATTGTTATTGTGAATGTCCCTAAAATGAGAATAGAGATGTCTCTCTGCCAATAACATCACTTCCCTGGCAAGTATTGGGCCCTCTACCAATTACTTCACATCCCTGGCAGATATTGGTCTCTATGTCAATAACATAACCTCCATGGCAGGCATTGGTCTCTCTGCCAATAACATCACCCCTCCCTGGCAGTTTTTGGTCTTTCTGCCAATAACATCACCTCCATGGCATGCATTGGTCTTTCTGCCAATAGCATCACCTCCATGGCATGCATTGGTCTCTCTGCCAATAACATCACCTCCCTGGCAGGTATTGGTCTCTCTGCCAATAACATCACCTCCCTGGCAGGCATTGGTCTCTCTGCAAATAACATCACCTCCCTGGCAGGTATTGGTCTATCTGCCAATAACATCACCTCCCTGGCAGGTATTGGTCTCTCTGCCAATTACATCACATCCCTGGCAGGTATTGGTCTCTCTGCCAATAACATCACCTCCCTGGCAGGTATTGGTCTCTCTGCCAATAACATCACCTCCCTGACAGGTATTGGTCTCTCTGCCAATAACATCACCTCCATGGCATGCATTGGTCTTTGTGCCAATAACATCACCTCCATGGCATGCATTGGTCTCTCTGCCAATAACATCACCTCCCTGGCAGGTATTGGTCTCTCTGCCAATAACATCACCTCCCTTGCTGGAATTTGTTTCACTGCCAATAACATCACCTCCCTGGCAGGTATTGGCCCCCTGCCAATAACAGCACCTCCCTGGCAAGTATTGGTCTCTCTGCCAATAACATCACCTCCCTGGCAGGTATTGGTCTATCTGCCAATAACATCACCTCCCTGGCAGGCATTGGTCTCTCTGCCAATAACATCACCTTCCTGGCAGGTATTGTTCCCTCTGCCAATAACATCACCTCTCTGGCAGGTATTGGAACCATTGCCAATAACATCACCTCCCTGGCAGGTATTGGTCTCTCTGCCAATAACATCACCTCCCTGGCAAGTATTAGTCTCTCTGCCAATAACATCACCTTTCTGGCAGGTATTGGAACCATTGCCAATAACATCACCTCCCTGGCAGGTATTGGTCTCTCTGCCAATAACATCACCTCCCTGGCAGCTATTGGTCTCTCTGCCAATAACATCACCTCCCTGGTAGGTATTGGTCTCTCTTCCAATTACATCACCTCCCTGGCAGGTATTGTTCCCTCTGCCAATAACATCACCTCTCTGGCAGGTTTTGGTCTCTCTGCCAATAACATCACCTCCCTGGCAGGTATTGGTCCCTTTGCCAATAACATCACCTCTCTGGCAGGTTTTGGTCTCTCTGCCAATAACATCACCTCCCTGGCAGGTATTGGTCCCACTGCCAATTACATCACCTCCCTGGCAAGTATTGGTCTCTCTGCAAATAATGTCACCTCCCTGGCAGGTATTGGTCCCTCTGCCAATAACATCACCTCCCTGGCAGGTATTGGTCCCACTGCTAATTACATCACCTCCCTGGCAAGTATTGGTCTCTCTGCAAATAATGTCACCTCCCTGGCAGGTATTAGTCCCTCTCCCAATAACATCACCTCCCTGGCAGCTATTGGTCTATCTGCCAATAACATCACCTCCCTGGTAGGTATTAGTTTATCTGCCAATAACATCACCTCCCTGGCAGGTATTGGTCCCTCTGCCAATAACATCACCTCCCTGGCAGGTATTGGTCTCTATGCCAATAACATCACCTCCATGGCAGGCATTGGTCTCTCTGCCAATAACATCACCTCCCTGGCATGTATCGGTCCCCTGCCAATAACATCACATCCCTGGTAGATATTGCCCCCTGCCAATAAGAACACCTCCCTGGCAATTATTGGTCTCTCTGACAATAATTTCATCTCCCTGGCAAGTTTTGTTCTCTCTGTCAATAACATCACCTCCCTGGCAGGTATTGGTCCCTCTGCCAATAACATCACCTCCCTGGCAGTTATTGGTCCCTCTGCCAATAACATCACCTCCCTGGCAGGTATTGGTCCCTCTGCCAATAACATCACCTCCCTGGCAGGTATTGGTCCCTCTGCCAATAACATCACCTCCCTGGCAGGTATTTGTCTCTCAGCCAATAACATCACCTCCCTGGCAAGTATTGGTCTCTCTGACAGTAACTTCATCTCTTTGGCAGGTATTGGTTTCTCGGCCAATAACATCACCTCCCTGGCAGGTATTAGTCTCTCTGCTAATAACATCACCTCCCTGGCAGGTATTGGTCTCTCTGCCAATAACATCACCTCCCTGGCAGGTATTGTTCTCTCTGCCAATAACATCACCTCCCTGGCAGGTATTGGTCTCTCTGCCAATAACATCACCTCCCTGGCAGGTATTGGTCCCCCTGCCAATAACATCACCTCCCTGGCAGGTATTGGTCCCCCTGCCAATAACATCACCTCCCTGGCAAGTATTGGTCTCTCTGCCAATAACATCACCTCCCTGGCAAGTATTGGTCTCCCTGACAATAACATCACCTCCCTGGCAGGTATTGGTCCCCCTGCCAATAACATCACCTCCCTGGCAAGTATTGGTCTCTCTGCCAATAACATCACCTCCCTGGCAAGTATTGGTCTCTCTGACAATAACATCATCTCCCTGGCAGGTATTGGTCTCTCTGCCAATTACATCACCTCCCTGGCAGGTATTGGTCCCCCTGCCAATAACATCACCTCCCTGGCAGGTATTGGTCTCTCTGCCAATAACATCACCTCCCTGGAACGTATTGGTCTCTCTGCCAATAGCATCACCTCCCTGGCAAGTATTGGTCTCTCTGACAATAACATCATCTCCCTGGCAGATATTGGTCTCTCTGCCTATAACATAACCTCCCTGGCAGGTATCAATCCCTCTTCCATGACGTCCTTTTAGGCCAGCTCTTGATGCTGTTTTTACTAAGACACTTTTTGCTCTCAGGCCAGCTCTCCATCTGCTAATTCCCACAACCAGGGAACCAGGTGGCCAGAAAGTAGGACTCTGCCACTGGAATCCATAAAAGAAGCAGGCAGGCACTACTCATAAAGCTTTATTTAACTAAGGCTAGCCTCTAACATTAAAGGGACATTAAAAATTAAGGACTAGATTACAAGTGAGCCGCAAACGGTTTTTCCCAAGCGATATCGTCTTTTCGCAAGCATTTTTAATTAAGCTGATATTACTTATTATAGTTGAGCGAAATTGCGATTGCGCTAGCTAGCTATATTTATGCTTAAATCCCTACCGCGATCCCTGAGCTGAGCAGTGGTTAGCTGTTTTCCTAAATAAATATTATTCTCTGCAGAGGATACGTATTTGGACTAAAATTAAAGTAGAAGCAAATAATTTACGGCTAGATTACGAGTTTTGCGGTAAGCTGAAAAAGCAGCATTAACAGGTCCTAACGCTGCTTTTTCACTACCGCTGGTATTATGAGTCTTGCAGGTTTAGGGGCACCGCACACTTTTTTGGCTTTACCGCAAACCGACTTACGTAAACTTCGTAAACCCTTTTTTCTTTGGGACTTCCAAAGCGCCAGTATTACGAGTCTGTCCTGGGAGGCCAAAAAGTGAGCAGTACACCCTCTACCTCCAAGATCTGTAACGCATTCTAAAGTCAGTAGTTATGAGTTTTCCACTACAACGCTGTAGCATAAAACTCATAACTAAAGTGCTAAAAAGTACACTAACACCCATAAACTACCTATTAACCCCTAAACCGAGGCCCTCCCACATCGCAAACACTATAATAAACTTATTAACCCCTAATCTGCCTCTCCGGACATCGCCACCACTATAATAAACATATTAACCCCTAAACCACTGCACTCCCGCCTCGCAAACACTAGTTAATAATATTAACCCCTAATCTTCCGTCCCTAACATCACCGCCACCTACATTATATTTATTAACCCCTAATCATCTGCCTTCAACGTCGCCGCCACTATATTAAATTTATCAACCCCTAAACCTAAGTCTAACCCTAACACCCCCTAATTGAAATATAATTTAAATAAATCTAAATAAAATTACTATCATTAACTACATTATTCCTATTTAAAACTAAATACTTACCTATAAAATAAACCCTAAGCTAGCTACAATATAACTATTGTAGCTATCTTAGGGTTTATTTTTATTTTACAGGCAAGTTTGTATTTATTTTAACTAGGTAGAATAGTTATTAAATTGTTATTAACTATTTAATAACTACCTAGCTAAAATAAATACACATTTACCTGTAAAATGAAACCTAACCTAAGTTACACTAACACCTAACACTACACTACAATTAAATAAATTACATAAATTAAATACAATTAAATAAATTAAATTATCTAAATCACAAAAAAACACACTAAATTACAGAAAATAAAAAACTAATTACAGATCTTTAAACTAATTACACCTAATCTAATAGCCCTATCAAAATAAAAAAGCCCCCCCCCCAAAAAAAAAACCCTAGCCTAAACTACCAATAGCCCTTAAAAGGGCCTTTTGCGGGGCATTGCCCCAAACAAATCAGCTCTTTTTCCTGTAAAAAAAAAAAATACAAACAACCCCCCAACAGTAAAACCCACCACCCACACAACCAACCCCCCAAATAAAATACTAACTAAAAAAAACTAAGCTCCCCATTGCCCTGAAAAGGGCATTTGGATGGGCATTGCCCTTAAAAGGGCATTTAGCTCTATTGCAGGCCCAAATCCCTAACCTAAAAGATAAACCCACCCAATACACCCTTAAAAAAATCCTAACACTAACCCCCGAAGATTCACTTACCGGGAGAAGTTTTCATCCAAGCAGTAAGATGTCCTCAACGAAGCCGGCAGAAGTGGTCCTCCAGACAGGCAGAAGTCTTCATCCAGACGGCATCTTCTATCTTCATCCTTCCGGCGCGGAGCGGGTCCATCTTCAAGACATCCGATGCGGAGCATCCTCTTCAAACGACGGCTTCTTCATAATGAATATCTCTTTAAGTGACGTCATCCAAGATGGCGTCCCTTAGATTCCGATTGGCTGATAGAATTCTATCAGCCAATTGGAATTAAGGTAGAAAAAATCCTATTGGCTGATGCAATCAGCCAATAGGACTGAACTTCAATCCTATTGGCTGATTGTAATTTACTTTTTATTTTCTGTATTTTTTTTTTTTTTTTGTGATTTAGATAATTTAATTTAATTTATTTAATTGTATTTAATTTATGTAATTTATTTAATTGTAGTGTAGTGTTAGGTGTAACTTAGGTTTGGTTTTATTTTACAGGTAAATTTGTATTTATTTCAGCTAGGTAGTTATTAAATAGTTAATAACTATTTAATAACTATTCTACCTAGTTAAAATAAATACAAACTTGCCTGTAAAATAAAAATAAACCCTAAGATAGCTACAATGTAACTATTAGTTATATTGTAGCTAGCTTAGGGTTTATTTTATAGGTAAGTATTTAGTTTTAAACAGGAATAATGTAGTTAATTTATAGTAATTTTATTTAGATTTATTTAAATTATAGTTCAATTAGGGGGTGTTAGGGTTAGGGTTAGACTTAGGTTTAGTGGTTAATAAATTTAATATAGTGGCGGCGACGTTGGGGGCGGCAGATTAGGGGTTAAGAAGTGTAGGTAGGTTGCGGCGACATTGGGGGTGGCAGATTAGGGGTTAATAAATATAATGTAGGTGTTTCGGCGATGTTGGGGAAGCAGATTAGGGGTTAATAAGTATAATGTAGGTGGCGGCAATGTCCAGAGCGGCAGATTAGGGGTTAATAAGAATAATGTAGGTGGCGGCGATGTCGGAGGCAGATTAGGGCTTTATAAGTGTAATATTAGGGGTGTTTATACTCGGGGTTCATGTTAGGGTGTTAGGTGTAAACATAAAATGTGTTTCCCCATAGGAATCAATGGGGCTGCGAAACTGAGTTTTACGCTGCTTTTTGGCAGGTGTTAGACTTTTTCTCAGCCGGCTCTCCCCATTGATGTCTATGGGGAAATCATGCACGAGCACGTACGACCAGCTCACCGCTGACTTAAGCAGCGCTGGTATTGGAGTGCGGTATGGAACTCAATTTTGTTCTACGCTCACTTCTTGCCTAATAAAGCCGGGTTTGTAAAAACCTGTAATACCAGCGCTGTAGGTAAGTGAGCGGTGACAATAATGTGAAAGTTAGCACCGCACAGCTCCTAACGCAAAACTCGTAATCTGGCCGTAAAACTCTATTTGGGAAAACAAAACAGTAAATCTTTTGCAAACATCAGAATTGCAGGTAAGGGCAGCATAGCATATCCAGTTGTATGAGGATGGATCCTTCAAAAGCGATACAAGTGTAATGTACTGAGAATGAACCTGGGTGTGTGTGAAAGTGTGCACCTACCTGAAACTACAGATGGGATTAAGTGCAGGAGCCGTCAGTGCAGGTGCTAATAATAATGACGGTCTGCATAGGACAAAAGTGCATGTGCACATGTGTGCTGAGAGTATGTACAGATATGCATATATTATATAGTGAATTAGGCTGCCTGTCAGTAGAGTGCACATGCAGATAAAGTCTGGGGCTTGCGCACTTCCCCGGCTGCCAAGTAACAGCTCAGCATACAGTCCAGGTACACTGGATGGAGTGAGGGGTAACTCCGGTATAATACTCATGGCAATAGCGTCCAAAGAATGATGCCTACCTGACTTCTGCTTCTATTTTCTCCGGACCCCAGGAAGGTGACAGTCTCCTCCTTCTTTTCTCCTCCCCGTACGGCCACACTTTCAGCTCCGCATCAGGGTCAGTGAGAGTGACGTCACTGACGTGGCACCTCATTGGCTGACATCCAGAGCCGCGGTATTTAAAAAAAAAAATGCACATAACAAGAACTCTCTCATACAGACAGATGCCTCTCGCTGCCGTGCGCCTGTAGGCACATGCCAACTGTGCCTAATGGGAAATCCGGCCCTGCCAACTTCCCCAGGTCTCTCAGATTGGAAGGGTTCCTTTTCCCAACTGCTGTTTTGAGATATCTCCACAGGTGCTCTATTGAATTGAGATCTGGACACATTGCTGGCCAGTTCAGTACTCTCCAGTGCTTTGTCTTAAACCATTTCTGGGTGCTTTTTGACATGTTCATTTTTCTGCTGTAAGACCCATGACCTCTGAAGGAGACCCACCTTTCTGACACTGGACCCTACATTGCACCACAGAATTCTATGGTAGTCTTCAGATTTCATAATGCCACACACACATCCAGTGCCTAAAGCAGCAAAGCAACCCCAAAACATCAGTAAACCTCCACCATGTTTGACTGTAGGGCCTGTATTTTGTTCTTTAAAAGTCTCATTTATTTTTCAGAAAACAGTAGAATGATGGGCTTTACCAAAAAGCTGTAATTATGTATTGCTTGTCCAAAGCACATTCTCCCAAAAGGATTTTGGCTTCCTCAGGTAAGTTTTGGCAAACTCAAATCTGGCTTTTTTATATTTCTGTTTCAGCAGTGGGGTACTCCTGGGTCTCCTACCATAGCATCCCTTTTCCTTCAGATGGCGAGGTATAGTGTGAGGTGACACATTTGTACCCTGTGTCTGAAGGTCAGTTTGAATTTGGAAGTTGATGGAGGTTCTTTATTCACCATTTGAACAATCCTTTGTTGCAATCGTTGATCAATTTTTCTCTTTCGTCCACGTCCAGGGAGATTAGCTACAGTGCCATGGGCTGTAAACTTCTTGACAATGTTGCGCACAGTGGACATAGGAACATTAAGATCTCTGGAGATGGACTTGTAACCTTGAGATTGTCAATACTTTTCCACAATTTATGTTCTCAAATCCTCAGACAATTCTTTGCTGATCTTTCTCTTCTCCATGCTCAGTGACACACAACATAAAGGTTGAGTAAATTTTTCCCCATTTTAACTGGTTGCCGTTGTGATTTCTATATTGTTAGCACCTGTTAATTGATACAGATACGTTTACACACCTTGGAATGCAATTATTTCTTTCAATTATGAGAAGGTGCCAATAAATTTGTCCAGTCCATTTTTGGAGTTTTGCAGGGAATGTGTCAGATTTGGCTTTTTTTCTCTCCACTTTTTTGTGTCATACCAATACAAACAAACCAAATAAACATGAAAATGCCTAAAATATATACACATATGAACACACACACACACACACACACATATATATATATATATATATATATATATATATATGTACAGTGCATATATATTAGTGCATTAGAGCCCTTAGATTAAAACATGATAAAACATATTTAAGCAATATTCATATTTAATAAAGATTTTAGCTATGTATTTACTGTAAACATTTTACATTTTCTGATGTGAATATGGTGTTGTTTTCGTGATGGGTGTTTTGTTTTTAACAATTTTTTTCTCCATTGACTTCTCTGGGGAATGCGAAAATGTGATTGTGTTTGCACGATAGTAGGGTATTTTTCCCCCCACTTTTTTTCTCCATTGATTTCTATGGGGGAATACATGTACACGATAATTTAAGTTAGGGTTTTTGCGCTATTCAGGTTACCCCTTGCCTAAAATAAGTTTATTTTTAAACTTGTAATATAAGCACAATTCGACTAGTGCGAAAAGCTTAACTCTCGCAGAGTTATCGCGATCGCGAAAAAAAAATACAGCCTTATAATCTGTAATCTAGCCATAAATAAATTCTGGATAGAATGATGCATTCAAAGAAAAGATTAGTCTGAGAATATAAATGTACTGCTCTTCCACTTCTAACAGGAACGGAAAAGCTCACAATTTCAGAATAGAATTATAGAAAAAAGTGACAAAATAAATAATGATTGTATATGGTAGAGTTTATATATATATATATATATATATATATATATATATATATATATATATATATATATATATATATATATAGGCAACATCATGATAATAAAATATAACTTTTACAAAAGGAAGGGAAATTCAGGGGGTTATACAAAATAATTAGTTAATGCCATATGTTTGCATTGTCACCCTATGTAAAATATATGCAAATTAGTCATTTTTTCCCTGTACACATTTGGTGATATACTTGCAACCAATAGATGGTGCTGTGTTTCATAATGTCTCTGTGTATGGGTCAACCAATAGAAGGTACTGTGTTACACAAAGTTTCTGTGTATAGTTTAACCAATAGATGGCGCTGTGTTACACAATGTACTTGTGTAAGGTTTAACCATTAGATAGCACTGTTGTACACAATGTACCTGTCGATTGGTTTAACCAATAGATGTTGCTGTGTCACACCATGTCGATGAGTTTGATTTTAGTTACACAAGAATGTTGAGATATTTTTCTACAAGCTTACATTACTGACACACACATATAGATACACACACATAGACATAAACAAAACACATGCACACAGATACGCATACAGATGCACACACAAACACATAGACATACCCAGACACACACATATAGATACACACACATAGACATAAACAAAACACATGCACACAGATACGCACACAGATGCACACACAAACACATAGACATACCCAGACACACACACATATATATTAGAGATACATACACTTTCAGACACAAACATGTGCACATACACGCACACAACCACACAAACATAAAGATGCACACACACATAGATATACACAAAGAGATATACATCTGCACACAACACAAATATGCACACAACTACACAAACATAAAGATACACACACACATAGAGATACACACAGATACACAAAGAGACATGCATGCACAGACAGACACACACACACATAGACACATATATATAGAGGTACATTCACATCGATACACAATCACCAGCGCACACACACACACTCAAACACACATACATAAAGATAAACACACAGAAATACACAAAGATATACACATCTGCACACACATTCACATACATTTAGATACACAAAGAGACATGCAGGCACCCACATACACTCTCTCACACACACTTTTATAGAGATACATACACATTGATACACAATCACATGCACACACACACACACACACACACACACAAACACACATACATAAAGATACACACACAATGCACACACACACACAAATACACAAAGAGATACAAAACCGGAACACACACACACACACACACATATAGAGATACACACAGATACACAGAAAGACATGCATGCACACACATACACTGTCTCTCACACACACAGACACACATACATAGAGATACACACACACACATATATAGAGATACACACAGATACACAAAAAGACATGCATGCACACACATACACTGTCTCTCACACACACAGACACACACATACATAGAGATACACACAGATAAGCAAAGAGACATGCAGGAACACACATACACTCTCTCTCACACACACATAGACACACACACACACACATACATAGAGATACACACATATACACAAAGAGACATGCATGCACACACATACACTCTCTCTCTCTCTCACACACACACACACACACACAGACACACACACACACACATATGCATAGAGATACACACATATACACAGAGAGACATGCATGCACACACACACATACACTCTCACACACACATGCATAGAGATACACACATATACACAAAGTGACATGCATGTACACACATACACTCTCTCACACACACATGCATAGAGATACACATGTATACACAAAGAGACATGCATGCACACACATACACTCTCACACACACACACACACACACACACACACACACATACACTCTCACACAGACACACACAGAAACACTCACACATGCATAGAGATACACACATATACACAAAGAGACATGCACACACACACATACACTCTCACACACACAGACACACACACACATGCATAGAGATACACACATATACACAAAGAGAAATGCGTGTACACACATACACTCTCACACACACACACACACGCGCCCGCGCACACACACACATGCATAGAGATACACACATATACACAAAGAGACATGCATGCACACACATACACTCTCTCTCACACACACACACACGCGCCCGCGCACACACACACATTCATAGAGATACACACATATACACAAAGAGACATGCATGCACACACACACACTCTCTCTCTCTCACACACACACACACGCACACACACACACACATGCATAGAGATACACACATATACACAAAGAGATATGCATGCACACACATACACTCTCTCTCTCTCTCACACACACACACACACATACACTCTCTCTCACACACACACACGCACACACACACACACACACATGCATAGAGATACACACATATACACAAAGAGACATGCATGCACACACACACACACTCTCACACACACATACACTCTCACACACACGTACACACAAACACATGCATAGAGATACACACATATACACAAAGAGATATGCATGCACACACATACACTCTCTCTCTCTCTCACACACACATACACATACACTCTCTCTCACACACACGCGCCCGTGCACACACACACACACACATACACTCTCTCTCACACACACACACACACATATACACAAAGAGACATGCATGCACACACATACACTCTCTCTCACACACACACACACATACACTCTCTCACACACAGACACACACACACACACACATACACTCTCTCACACACACATATTTAGCGATACCCACATACATTGGGACAAAGTAGCACAAAAATTTGTCAAGATGATTGTTATTTAATAATAGCCATACTGGACTTGTTTTAAATATAAGCCACTATAAGGGGTGAATGCTGTATACTGGGGAAATGTATTTATCAATATACAGTGATTGCCACATAAAGGTACAACATATATAAAAGACCTTGACTATCAATAAAATAGAAAATGTGCCTACTTTCATTGGTCAGCCATGAAATGGAGTAGATGGGGTGCTCCTGAGCCCATTTTATAACAACATGTATAAGGCTGATTGTCCCTAATTGAGGGCTTGTTTTTGACACAGCAGCTCCCCAAAGCCCTTAACACAGGTGGGAGCATGGAGGGGCTACTAAGCTCTGTGGCAGCCCCAACGTGTCTTGGTAACCCAGTGGAAGCTACTAAGGCGCCATAATATACAGCTGTGAAGAGGAAAGGATGTGGTGGGATACAATCTGTGTGGTGAAAAACCTATCTCATCAAACAGATCAGGTAACTGCATTGTGAGGGGAGACTCTCGGATACTGTGTTAGTTGCAAACAACAGAGAACAGTTAGCGATAGGAAACTACCATCTGGAAAATATTTTGTACCTCAATAAAAAGTATTAAAAAAAAAATAAGGAAACTGCCATCTTACCCATGCAAATCCCACATAACAGGAGTTCTGCCGCTTTCTCTCCCTCAGGGCCTGTTATTCAGGGGTTCTGCTGCTTTCTCTCCCTCAGGGCCTGTTATTCAGGGGTTCTGCCGCTTTCTCTCCCTCAGGGCCTGTTATTCAGGGGTTCTGCCGCTTTCTCTCCCTCAGGACCTGTTATTCAGGGGTTCTGCTGCTTTCTCTCCCTCAGGGCCTGTTATTCAGGGGTTCTGCTGCTTTCTCTCCCTCAGGGCCTGTTATTCAGGGATTCTGCTGCATCTCTCCATCAGGGCCTGTTATTCAGGGGTTCTGCTGCATCTCTCCCTCAGGGCCTGTTATTCAGGGGTTCTGCTGCATCTCTCCCTCAGGGCCTGTTATTCAGGGGTTCTGCCGCTTTCTCTCCCTCAGGACCTGTTATTCAGGGGTTCTGCCGCTTTCTCTCCCTCAGGGCCTGTTATTCAGAGGTTCTGCCGCTTTCTCTCCCTCAAGGCCTGTTATTCAGGGGTTCTGCTGCTTTCTCTCCCTCAGGGCCTGTTATTCAGGAGTTCTGCCGCTTTCTCTCCCTCAGGGCCTGTTATTCAGGGGTTCTGCTGCTTTCTCTCCCTCAGGGCCTGTTATTCAGGGGTTCTGCTGCTTTCTCTCCCTCAGGGCCTGTTATTCAGGGGTTCTGCTGCTTTCTCTCCCTCAGGGCCTGTTATTCAGGGGTTCTGCTGCTTTCTCTCCCTCAGGGCCTGTTATTCAGGAGTTCTGCCGCTTTCTCTCCCTCAGGGCCTGTTATTCAGGGGTTCTGCTGCTTTCTCTCCCTCAGGGCCTGTTATTCAGGGGTTCTGCTGCTTTCTCTCCCTCAGGGCCTGTTATTCAGGAGTTCTGCTGCTTTCTCTCCCTCAGGGCCTGTTATTCAGAGGTTCTGCCGCTTTCTCTCCCTCAGGGTCTGTTATTCAGGGGTTCTGCTGCTTTCTCTCCCTCAGGGCCTGTTATTCAGTGGTTCTGCTGCTTTCTCTCCCTCAGGGCCTGTTATTCAGGGGTTCTGCTGCTTTCTCTCCCTCAGGGCCTGTTATTCAGGAGTTCTGCTGCTTTCTCTCCCTCAGGGCCTGTTATTCAGAGGTTCTGCCGCTTTCTCTCCCTCAGGGTCTGTTATTCAGGGGTTCTGCTGCTTTCTCTCCCTCAGGGCCTGTTATTCAGGGGTTCTGCCGCTTTCTCTCCCTCAGGGCCTGTTATTCAGGGGTTCTGCCGCTTTCTCTCCCTCAGGGTCTGTTATTCAGGGGTTCTGCTGCTTTCTCTCCCTCAGGGCCTGTTATTCAGGGGTTCTGCCGCTTTCTCTCCCTCAGGGCCTGTTATTCAGGGGTTCTGCCGCTTTCTCTCCCTCAGGGCCTGTTATTCAGGAGTTCTGCCGCTTTCTCTCCCTCAGGACCTGTTATTCAGGGGTTCTGCTGCATCTCTCCCTCAGGGCCTGTTATTCAGGGGTTCTGCCGCTTTCTCTCCCTCAGGACCTGTTATTCAGGGGTTCTGCTGCTTTCTCTCCCTCAGGGCCTGTTATTCAGGGGTTCTGCCGCTTTCTCTCCCTCAGGACCTGTTATTCAGGGGTTCTGCTGCTTTCTCTCCCTCAGGACCTGTTATTCAGGAGTTCTGCCGCTTTCTCTCCCTCAGGACCTGTTATTCAGGAGTTCTGCCGCTTTCTCTCCCTCAGGACCTGTTATTCAGGGGTTCTGCCGCTTTCTCTCCCTCTGGGCCTGTTATTCAGGGGTTCTGCTGCTTTCTCTCCCTCAGGGCCTGTTATTCAGGGGTTCTGCCGCTTTCTCTCCCTCAGGGCCTGTTATTCAGGGGTTCTGCCGCTTTCTCTCCCTCAGGGCCTGTTATTCAGGAGTTCTGCCGCTTTCTCTCCCTCAGGACCTGTTATTCAGGGGTTCTGCTGCTTTCTCTCCCTCAGGGCCTGTTATTCAGGGGTTCTGCTGCTTTCTCTCCCTCAGGGTCTGTTATTCAGGAGTTCTGCTGCTTTCTCTCCCTCAGGGTCTGTTATTCAGGGGTTCTGCTGCTTTCTCTCCCTCAGGGTCTGTTATTCAGGGGTTCTGCTGCTTTCTCTCCCTCAGGGTCTGTTATTCAGGGGTTCTGCCGCTTTCTCTCCCTCAGGGTCTGTTATTCAGGAGTTCTGCTGCTTTCTCTCCCTCAGGGCCTGTTATTCAGGAGTTCTGCCGCATCTCTCCCTCAGGGCTTGTTATTCAGGGGTTCTGCTGCTTTCTCTCCCTCAGGACCTGTTATTCAGGAGTTCTGCCGCTTTCTCTCCCTCAGGTCCTGTTATTCAGGGGTTCTGCTGCTTTCTCTCCCTCAGGGCCTGTTATTCAGGAGTTCTGCCGCTTTCTCTCCCTCAGGACCTGTTATTCAGGGGTTCTGCTGCTTTCTCTCCCTCAGGGCCTGTTATTCAGGGGTTCTGCCGCTTTCTCTCCCTCAGGGCCTGTTATTCAGGGGTTCTGCCGCTTTCTCTCCCTCAGGGCCTGTTATTCAGGGGTTCTGCCGCTTTCTCTCCCTCAGGGCCTGTTATTCAGGAGTTCTGCCGCTTTCTCTCTCTCAGGGCCTGTTATTCAGGGGTTCTGCTGCTTTCTCTCCCTCAGGGCCTGTTATTCAGGAGTTCTGCCGCTTTCTCTCTCTCAGGGCCTGTTATTCAGGGGTTCTGCCGCTTCTCTCCCTCAGGGCCTGTTATTCAGGGGTTCTGCCGCTTTCTCTCCCTCAGGGCCTGTTATTCAGGAGTTCTGCCGCTTCTCTCCCTCAGGACCTGTTATTCAGGGGTTCTGCCGCTTTCTCTCCCTCAGGGCCTGTTATTCAGGGGTTCTGCTGCTTTCTCTCCCTCAGGGCCTGTTATTCAGGAGTTCTGCCGCTTTCTCTCTCTCAGGGCCTGTTATTCAGGGGTTCTGCTGCTTTCTCTCCCTCAGGGCCTGTTATTCAGGGGTTCTGCCGCTTTCTCTCCCTCAGGGCCTGTTATTCAGGGGTTCTGCCGCATCTCTCCCTCAGGGGCTGTTATTCAGGAGTTCTGCCGCATCTAGGGTTGCCACCCGTCCCTTGAAATACGGAATCGTCCCGTATTTCAGGTTAAAATACTGCGTCCCGTATTGAATCAATACGGGACGGGGTTTGTCCCGTATTTGAAGTAAGGGAAGCTGTTACCACTACCAGCCTGTGTTGAGGCTGCGAATGGGTTTGCTGGCGGCTGGCGCAGCGCTGTTACCAGGGATTCGGGAAGCAGCTGAGCTGTGGAGGGCAGGCTGCGAATGTGATGATTGGTTTGCTGGCGCTGTTCCAGGGAAGCTGCAGCTGTGGAGGCTGCGATGATTGGTTTGCTGGCGTTATCTGTCAAAGTCTCTGACTTGTATCTGGGTCGGAGTTTTTAAAGTAATCACTCACGCACAGCCAGTGTCACTGTCAGTAGTTGGTTTGCAGAGTTGCAGACAGACAGTCCACGAGTTGCTTGTCAGACAGTTGCTCTGCGCGGCACAGCACTAGCCACTACTTGCATATTAGCTCAGACTCTCAGTCCTAAGCCTCCTAAACGGTAAGTTAGTCGGTATTTAGTTACCTGAAACTTCTGAAAGGCACACACGCTGACCTGCTGGCATCCCCTCCCGGGCCCTCCTCCTGTCCTGTCAGCTAAAGTACTAATACTTATTTATATAACTGTAGCACTGATGATCATCATCACATAGAGATCTACACTGCACAATCAGTTCTGATGCTCACACTCCAACTAAACCGACAAGTAAAGGAGCTCTTAAAAAGGCAGCAATAGGCTTAAACTTATTACTATTAGCTCAATTCTGGTACAGAGCAAATAAAAATACATGTGTAAAATAGCAACTTAGAGCTACGATAAGTTATATGAGAGTAATCTGACTGGTTGCTAGCTCAGAAATGGCATTGGGCTACTGATTATGCTGCTATACGTCTGCAAATGTACCTACTGATAGGTTGCAGGCTGTGAGAGTAACGCAGGTAATTACGCAGCAATGCCCACTCCACTGTTTGTACCTTGAAGCAGCAGGAGTATACAGTAGAAAGCCCATCCTGTAGTGTAAGCAGTGCGTGCTATAAAGTACTAATACTTATATAACTGTAGTACTGATGATTAGATAGTGCTCTTACACAATCAGTTCTGATGCTCAGCGTCACTCACCAGCATTACCGTTAGGACTTTAAGATGAGACAGGATTTGTCAATCATTGTGTACAGTGGCATGATGACATTGAATGATGTGACAAGACACAGTGGCATAGATAGTACAGTTACAAGATGTGGTAAAGTGTGACAAGAACATGGTGTAATAAGATATGATATGGTGTTACTGTAACAAGATGTGGCATGTGTTTTGACAGAATATATGGTGACAGGATTCTTCTTTTTTTTTCCTTCAACATAAATAAAGTGCACAGAAAAATTTCATCTTGTCTATTTTCTGGTAGAACAGTTGAATGACACTACTATGTATCTATAGATATATACTTTAGTACTGTGCTATTACTTAAGATTCCTTATTCTAGCTGATGAAGTATGTCCCAGAAATTTCTGCTTTCCATGTAGTAGTTAGCACAGGGATAAATAATCCATCTGATGCCTGATATAAACTGGCTGTTAGTATAAATCAGCTAGAATAAGGACTCTTAAGTAATAGCACAGTACTACAGTATATATCTATAGATACACAGTAGTGTCATTCAACTGTTGTACCAGAAAATAGACAAGATGAAATTTTTCTGTGCACAATATTTATGTTGAAGGAAAAAAAAGAAGAATCCTGTCACCATAACATATTCTGTCAAAACATGCCACATCTTGTTACACCATATCACATCTTGTTACACCATGTTCTTGTCACACTATGCCACATCTTGTAACTGTACTATGCCACTGTCTTGTCACACCATTCAATGTCACCATGCCACACAATGACAAATCCTGTCTCATCTTATCACATCATCAGTCATCATCATACCTCTTTAGGCAGTGCAGTCAGCTAAGGAGCAGACATTTTCACGATCACCTCTGAATTCAAGGCACACACACCTGACCTGCTGGCCTGGCACCCCTCCCTCCCCAGCCCCTCCTGTCCTGTCACCATTACCGTTAGGAGCAGAGCTCCTGCCATAGCATGCTCATTACCGTACCCAGGCTAGCTGTTATGCATCGCCGTCCTTCATTTATTGCTATGGCGACCAGAGTCACTTTATTGAACTGTCCAATATTTGTGCATTTCTTTCATTCCATATAAAAAACAGTTATGAATAACCTGTTCAGTATCTATATACAATGTGTGTGTAGTAACTATATATATATATATATATATATATATAATACTGTGCGCAGGTGCTTGTGATTACCATACCTATAACATGTAGATCAATAGCCATGTATAAGTACACAGTGTGTTGTGTATATACAGTCTGTGTAATAACTATACATTACCGCTAGGAGCTCCTGCCATTGCATGCTCGTACCCAGCTGTTATGCCACCCAAAAGGCATTATTCATAACAGTTCTTCCCACTCAAATACAGTCTGTGACACATTTTGACCTAGTGTCAAAGGACCAGTAAACACAGTAGATTTGCATAATCAACAAATGCAAGATAATAAGACAATGCAATAGAATTTAGTCTGAACTTCAAAGAGTAGTAGATTTTTTTTCTGACAATTTTAAAAGTTATGTCTATTTCTACTCCCCCTGTACCATGTGACAGCCATCATCCAATCACAAATGCATACAAGTACCATGTTACAGCCATCAGGCAATCACAAATGCATACACATTTATTCTGTGAATTATTGCACATGCTCAGTAGGAGCTGGTGACTCAAAGTTTAAATTTTTTTTTTTTGTGTTCACATTTTGTTAATGGAAGTAAATTGGGAAGTTGTTTAAAATTGCATGCTCTATCTGAATAATGAAAGTTTAATTTTGATTAGTGTCCCTTTAAGTTGTGATTTACTACTGGCATGTCATTGTCATCGGTCCTGTGATCATCATCGTGGTCCAGAGGGGTGTGGCCCCCGCTGCGGCAGGCGTCCCTTATTTTTTTGTATTGAAGGTGGCAACCCTAGCCGCATCTCTCCCTCAGGGCCTGTTATTCAGGGGTTCTGCCGCTTTCTCTCCCTCAGGGCCTGTTATTCAGGAGTTCTGCCGCTTTCTCTCCCTCAGGACCTGTTATTCAGGGGTTCTGCCGCTTTCTCTCCCTCAGGGTCTGTTATTCAGGGGTTTTGCCTCTTCTCTCCCTCAGGGTCTGTTATTCAGAGGTTCTGCCGCTTTCTCTCCCTCAGGGCCTGTTATTCAGGAGTTCTGCCGCTTTCTCTCCCTCAGGGCCTGTTATTCAGGGGTTCTGCCGCTTTCTCTCCCTCAGGGCCTGTTATTCAGGAGTTCTGCCGCTTTCTCTCCCTCAGGACCTGTTATTCAGGGGTTCTGCCGCTTTCTCTCCCTCAGGGCCTGTTATTCAGGGGTTCTGCCGCATCTCTCCCTCAGGGCCTGTTATTCAGGGGTTCTGCTGCTTTCTCTCCCTCAGGGCCTGTTATTCAGGGGTTCTGCTGCTTTCTCTCCCTCAGGGGCCTGTTATTCAGGGGTTCTGCTGCTTTCTCTCCCTCAGGGCCTGTTATTCAGGGGTTCTGCCGCTTTCTCTCCCTCAGGGCCTGTTATTCAGGAGTTCTGCCGCTTTCTCTCCCTCAGGGCCTGTTATTCAGGGGTTCTGCCGCTTTCTCTCCCTCAGGGCTTGTTATTCAGGGGTTCTGCTGCTTTCTCTCCCTCAGGGCCTGTTATTCAGGAGTTCTGCTGCTTTCTCTCCCTCAGGGCCTGTTATTCAGGGGTTCTGCCGCTTTCTCTCCCTCAGGGGCTGTTATTCAGGGGTTCTGCCGCTTTCTCTCTCTCAGGGCCTGTTATTCAGGGGTTCTGCCGCTTTCTCTCCCTCAGGGGCTGTTACTCAGGGGTTCTGCTGCTTTCTCTCCCTCAGGGCCTGTTATTCAGGGGTTCTGCCGCTTTCTCTCCCTCAGGGGCTGTTATTCAGGGGTTCTGCCGCTTTCTCTCCCTCAGGGCCTGTTATTCAGGGGTTCTGCCGCTTTCTCTCCCTCAGGGCCTGTTATTCAGGGGTTCTGCCGCTTTCTCTCCCTCAGGGGCTGTTATTCAGGGGTTCTGCTGCATCTCTCCCTCAGGGCCTGTTATTCAGGGGTTCTGCTGCATCTCTCCCTCAGGGCCTGTTATTCATGGGTTCTGCTGCATCTCTCCCTCAGGGTCTGTTATTCAGGGGTTCTGCCGCTTTCTCTCCCTCAGGGCCTGTTATTCAGGGGTTCTGCCGCTTTCTCTCCCTCAGGGTCTGTTATTCAGGGGTTCTGCTGCTTTCTCTCCCTCAGGGTCTGTTATTCAGGGGTTCTGCTGCTTTCTCTCCCTCAGGGCCTGTTATTCAGGGGTTCTGCCGCTTTCTCTCCCTCAGGGCCTGTTATTCAGGGGTTCTGCCGCTTTCTCTCCCTCAGGGCCTGTTATTCAGGGGTTCTGCCGCTTTCTCTCCCTCAGGGCCTGTTATTCAGGGATTCTGCCGCTTTCTCTCCCTCAGGGCCTGTTATTCAGGGGTTCTGCCGCTTTCTCTCCCTCAGGACCTGTTATTCAGGAGTTCTGACGCTTCTCTCCCTCAGGGCCTGTTGTTCAGGAGTTCTGCTGCTTTCTCTCCCCCAGGGCCTGTTATTCAGGAATTCTGCCGCTTTCTCTCCCTCAGGGGCTGTTATTCAGGAGTTCTGCCGCTTTCTCTACCTCAGTACCTGTTATAAAGGAGTTCTGCCGCTTTCTCTCCCTCAGGGGCTGTTATTCAGGAGTTCTGCCGCTTCTCTCCCCCAGGGCCTGTTATTCAGGAGTTCTGCCGCTTTCTCTCCCTCAGGACCTGTTATTCAGGAGTTCTGCCGCTTTCTCTCCCTCAGGGCCTGTTATTCAGGAGTTCTGCCGCTTTTTCTCCCTCAGGGCCTGTTATTCAGGAGTTCTGCCGCTTTCTCTACCACAGTACCTGTTATAAAGGAGTTCTGCCGCTTTTTCTCCCTCAGGGCCTGTTATTCAGGAGTTCTGCCGCTTTTTCTCTCTCAGGGGCTGTTATTCAGAAGTTCTGCCGCTTTCTCTCCCTCAGGGGCTGTTATTCAGGAGTTCTGCCGGTTCTCTCTCTCAGGCCCTGTTATTCAAAAGTTCTCCGCTCAGGCAATATGATCTAAGACATCTTGTCAGTATGGAGAAGTCCCTAAAAAAATGTTAGAAACACAAATTTTAATTTGAAAAATATATATCTCACTATATAGTGTTCTTGATGTGAAAGAGAGATGCCTACATTACAATATAAGGGCTAAAAAAATCCCAAAGATTTTGCTTGATTTCACTCAATGGTGTTGAGGACAAACCTGGGGCCTCCACCTTGACCTGACCTTGACTCCTAGTTGTAATTGAGAGCCATTTAAAGTACATTATCTAACAGGAGCAGTGAATGGATTTTTTTTTTTTTATTGGATGATTAGAATTTAAAATAAAATACTTTCTTGCTATTGGCTGATTAAAAAAAAAGTGCTCTAGGAAGAGAGCTGAATACTTGAAGAAAGAAGATTGTGGAGGCGAGGGGAAGAGGCCGGCGAAGTCTGACTTTGCAAAGATGTGCCCCTGGTGCCTGGACCCGTGATAAAAATGCCCGACGTTGTAGAAGATTATGGAGCTGAGGCGGCGGAAGAGGCCGCTAAAGTCCTCTGCCGTGAAGATAAGCCCCCAGCGCCTGGACCCGGATGAAGAGGGCCCTGGCATGGATGAAGAGGAGCTGGATTTTCACATGGTGAGTTAAAAATTTGGGTTTACTTAGGGTTTTTTATTTTATGTAACTTAGCCTTTATTTTTCTGTAAGTTTGATTTTTTTAAATTTAAGTATCTTAGGGGTTTAGCTTAGAGGGGGGGGATAGGTGTCAGGTGGAGTAGAGTTAGTTTGCGTTGTAGGTTTGGTGGTTTAGTGGTTAATATTGTAGGGTACTTGTGGTGGGCTGGTGTCGGGAATTTAGGATTAGTGGTTAGGCACTGCAGTTATATTCTAAGGGATCGCTTACAATACATCGCCAATATGCTGGTGATGCTGGGTGTTATCTATAGTCAGAATTGACAACCAATTGCATGTATAGTAAAGGCCTCTCTGCAATGCCATCTGTTAGCAGCTATGTCGGGAGCTCAGAATATTTCGACAAGCTCGCTCGACATAGCAGCAGATCCCTTTGAATATTTTGCCACCTCGCAGCACTTTAGATCATCAGGGCCCTAGAGAGAAGAATGGAAAACTATCATTTTTATTAGCTATCACGTCCACATCCCATCGGGAGTGTAATTTCTTCTTCTGGCTGTGTTTACATAGCCTTTCAATAGCCTGGATATAAGTATAGAAATGTTCAGTATAGGTGGGGATACCAAAGGTTAAATCAGCTATTTTAAATGCCAAAATAAGGGTAAACAAGCTACTTGTAAACAGTAGGTAAAATAGATCATTGGTAAGAAATTGAAGGGGAGAACATTTTTGGGTAAACTGTAAATACTGTAAGAGCAGATGATATTCAAAACCTACGTTTTTATTCTGTCAGTTCTAGACATGAGCAAATCTGACTCCCTGTTATTTAGTTAATTCACTAGCCTAAAAGTTTTATGACATCAGGCTAAGATAAAACTTTCTGCAAAGGCCTCTTCCTCCTTGAAAGGCTGTGACAGGAAGTAACATACACTGCATAAATGTAGTGTAAAAAATTAATAAAATAAAAGGTGAAATACATGAATAATACATATTGCAATGACTTCTATTAAAGGAACAGTCAAGTCCAAAAACGCTGTCATCATTCAGATAGGGAATGTAATTTTAAACAACTTTCCAATATACTTTTATCACCAATTTTGCTTTGTTCTCTTGGTATTCTTAGTTGAAAGCTAAACCTATGCAGGCTCATATGCTAATATCTTATCCCTGAAAGACCGCCTCTTATCTGAATGCATTTTGACTGTTTTTCACCACTAGAGGACGTTAGTTCATGTGTGTCATATAGATAACATTGAGCTCACACACGAGGAGTTACCTAAGAGTCAGCGGCTAAAAGAAATGAAATAAGGGGCAGTTTGCAGAGGCTTAGATACAAGGTAATCACAGAGGTAAAAGTGTATTATTATAACTGTGTTGGTTATGCAAAATAATAAAGGATAATAAAGGAATTATCTGTCTTTTTAAACAACATAAATTCTGGTGTTGACTGTCCCTTTTAAGTAAGAGCAACTGCTTAGTGCTTGGTTTATTACAACAATGATACTGACTGTTTAACATAATTTTAAATATGATCTGCGTACATTGTAATTTAAGTGCACTGGATGTGCAATATACACATCGAAATTTGTACAAATAAGTACAAAATAAAAAGTGTAATTATTGTTTTTTTTTCATAAAATGGGTTAAACATGGACGTATATGAAATTTTCTCTCAAATCCCAGTGTAATTCTCTAAACATTCTCACCCTGCAGGTCTCACTGTTTTTTCTCACAAACTAAAAGGTGGCAAGTTTTTATCAAATGCTCAAAATACTTATTACCCTAATAGAAAACACATGCATATGAAAATATAAGATGCTATACGCAGAAAGTAGTGCAATGTGATTTATATTGACTGCAGGATTTAATTTAAAAAGTGTGCCCCCTGATCACTGCTAACCTTGCTCCATGGTGCAAAGTGTCTCTTGCCAGTGAGCTCCATTACTTTCAATAGGAGACATCTTGCAACTCGCAGGGACTGCCCCATTTTTCAGATAATTCCACCAGGGCAGCCCCTGCGAGGATCAGAATGAAAAACCACGTCTGATCTGGCAAGGTTTAGACAATCGCTACATTGTCCCTAATACATGATCGGACCATGTCATAGTATCAATCACACTTCCAGGTATCATTAATCCTTCCCAAACTAGAACTTGGACCTTGAACCCCTTTTTTTTTTATTAAAGGGACACTCAGGTCAAATTAAATTTTCATGATTCAGATACAGCATGCAATTTTAAACTTTCCAGTTTACTTCTATTAAAACAAATGTGCGCAGTCTTTTATATTTACAATTTTTGAGTCACCAGCTTCTACTGAGCATGTGCAAGAATTCACAGACTATACGTATATGCATTTGTGATTGGCTGATTGCTATCACATGGTACGGGGGGAGTGGAAATAGACATAGCTTTGAAATTTGTTAGAAGAAAATCTACTACTCATTTGAAATTCAGAGTAAATGCTATTATATTGTCTTGTTATCTTGCATTTGTTGATTATGCAAATCTACTGTGTTTACTGGTCCATTAAGGGATAAACTATTCACTAAGAAACTGTACAATCATATAACCAATTTCTGGTTACAAATTTTCGGGTAGATTACAAGTTATGTGCGCTATAGGGAAATTACAAACGCAAGAAAAGTTGCGTTATTTAACCCCCTATAGCGAAGCCATTACAAGTTTTTTAAAACCCGGCTTGTGCGTTTGATATGGTGTTTTTAAGCTTCATACCGCACTAAAACCAAGCGCTGTTTTGATGTGCTCGTGCACGCTTTCCCCATATATATATATATTTGTGTAACCTCTCTTGGCCACTAAAGAATCTCTCTTAGCTACTGATGAACCTTTTTTGGTTCCTGAAGTACCTCTCTTGGCCTCTTTGTATGCTTGCAGTGCTTGTCACGTGCCTCCTCTGTAGTGCAATGTATTCCTCACCCGGGAAGTATACAATGCATCCACAGGCTCTTGAGCAACAGGGCTGCCAATTGCTTGAGGGAAAGGTTCAGCTGTAGCTTCTGCTGCTTGAGGAGCAGGTTCAGCTGCATCTTCTGCTGCTTGAGGGTCAGGTTCACCTGCATCTTCTGCTGCTTGAGGGTCAGGTTCAGCTGTATCTTCTGCTGCTTGAGGGGCAGCTGTAGTTTCTGCTGTATTTCCATCTGCAGATGGTGGAGCTCGTCCAATGGATGAGGATGGTAGAGCTCATTCAATGGATGAGGATGGTAGAGCTCGTCCAATGGATGAGGATGGTGGAGCTCGTCCAATGGATGAGGATGGTGGAGCGTGTCCAATGGATGAGGATGGTGGAGCTCTCATGGTTGATTGGTAGTCCCACTGAGGACCAGTGTGTGACCACTCAGCCTCTACAATCGGCACTTCTTGTGACATAGTCTGTGGGTAATATCCATGACTGACATGAGATTGTGTTGTGGGGAGTGTAAATACATGGACCCTTTGTGGCTGTCTTGGCTCCTCCTTAAAGCCAAAGGAAGGATATTCCACTGGCCAGGAATCTTGCCAGGGGTCATATGGCAATGGCAGTGGCATCACTCCTGGGTCCTCAACTGAAGCCATCCAACCATGCTCATGCCTGGGAGCATACTGTCAGTATATGGCCAGGTTATAATACAATATATTTAATAATTATTCTTTAAAACAAACCCCCAATAAAATGCATATATGAAACAAATAAAATTAATATAAATTCCTAAATTCTTTATATTAGTTAAAGTTATAAACACATTGAATTATATTTATATAAAACCGGATTATGAGTCAGATGATACACACTTATGTTGTTATAATATCCTTACAAAGATCATAAAAATATATCTTTACAATTTACCTTATTCCCAATTATCGCATTAAAATACCACAATAAAATACCAGAATCTTCTGTTATTAACCAATAACTCTAGTTCAATGCGCAATATGGATTACCAACTTACTATGCTTAATTAATAACTACCAGGGATATAATCACACTAACCAGTTTATGTACAGTTCTGAAAGAGTTCACTATAATAACTGACTTATAAATCGGGGGCGCGATCCGATATACGGCGTAGTTTGTGGTGCAAGCGAGGGAACCCGCGTTGCCCGCAGTTTCAGCTCGCATCTCGAGCTATCCAATATATGGCGCCGTCAGATGCTAACGTGCCGTAAGTCGGATAAACCATCGATGTCCAGAAATCTGCGCAAGTACAAACGCCACGTTAGAAACTGCCGGCACCTACAAAACCTGACTAAAGTATGAAATCACCCGCACTGTCTAACACGCCTCCCTAACATAGCCTGACACGTATAACATGCCTCCCTAACATAGCCTGACACGTATAACACGCCTCCCTAACATAGCCCGACACGTCTAACCCTCTATCCGCTATCCCCCCTCACTATCCTAACAATAAAATATGTATTAACCCCTAAACCGCCGCTCCCAGACCCCGCCACCAGCTATATTAAATCTATAACCCCCTAAAGTGAGCCCCTACCCCACCGACATCTACCTTACCTACCCCCTAAAGTGAGCATCTACCCCGCCGCCATCTATTTTAAAATTATTAACCCCTAATTTAATCCCCTACCCCGCCACCATCTATATTAAATTATTTAACCCCTAAAATACTAAACTATCCCTACCACTAAACCTAAGTCTAACCCTACAAATAGCCCTGAAAAGGGCTTTTTCCGTGTCATTGCCCCAAAGTAACAGCTCTTTTGCCAGCCCTTAAAAGGGCTTTTTGCGGGGCATGCCCCAAAGAATTCAGCTCTTTTACCAGCCCTTAAAAGGGCCTTTAGCTGGGCTTTGTCACAAAGTAAACTGCTCTTTTGCCTACAATCTACATCCCCCTACACCGCGGCCACCTATAATAAATGTATTAACCCCTAATCTAATCCCCCTACACCGCCGCCAGCTATATTAACTATATTAACCCTAATTATATTAGGGTTAATATAGTTAATATAGTTATTATATTATATATATTAACTATATTAACCCTAATTATATTAGGGTTAATATAGTTAATATCATTATTATATTATATATATATATTAAGTATAATAACCCTATCTAATTCTAACATCCCTAACTAAACTCTTATTAATATAAATCTAATATTAATATTATTAATTAAAATATTCCTATTTAAATCTAAATACTTACCTATAAAATAAACCCTAAGATAGCTACAATATAATTAATAATTACATTGTAGCTATGTTAGGGTTTATATTTATTTTACAGGTAAATTGTTAATTATTTAAACTATGTATAATAGCTATTAAATAGTTATTAACTATTTAATAGCTACCTAGTTAAAATAATTACCCAATTACCTGTAAAATAAATCCTAACCTAAGTTACAAATACACCTACACTATCAATAAATTAAATAAACTACAAATATCTATCTAAAAATACAATTAAATAAACTAAACTAAATTACAAAAATTAAACAAACACTAAATTACAAAAAATAAAAAATAGATTACAAGATTTTTAAGCTAATTACACCTATTCTAAGCCCCCTAATAAAATAATAAAGCCCCCCAAAATAAAAAAAAATCCCTACCCTATTCTAAATTAAAAAAATTCCCTACCCTATTCTAAATTAAAAAAAGTTCAAAGCTCTTTTACCTTACCAGCCCTTAAAAGGGCTTTTTGCGGGGCATGCCCCAAAGAAAACTGCTCTTTTGCCTGAAAAAAAACACAATACCACCCCTCAACATTACAACCCACCACCTACATACCCCTAATCTAACCCAAACTCCCCTTAACCTAACACTACCCCCCTGAAGATCTCCCTACCTTATCTTCACCACGCCGGGCCGAACTCCTCATCCGATCCGGGTGATGTCTATCCAAGCGGTAAAGAAGAAGTCTTCATCCCTGCGATGTTTTTATCCAAACAGCAGCAAAGTCTTCTTCCATCCGGCAGCATCTTCCATCAAGCGGCATCTTCAATCTTCTTTCTTCGCTCCACCAACGCGGAACATCCATCCTGGCCGACGACTGAACGACGGATTCTATCAGCCAATCGGAATTAAGGTAGAAAAATCTGATTGGCTGATTGAATCAGCCAATCAGATTCAAGTTCAATCCGATTGGCTGAACCAATCAGCCAATCAGATTGAGCTCACATTCTATTACAATGTAATTATTAATTATATTGTAGCTATCTTAGGGTTTATTTTATAGGTAAGTATTTAGATTTAAATAGGAATATTTTAGTTTATAATATGAATTAGATTTATTTAATAAGAATTTAGTTAGGGGTGTTAGGGTTAGATAGAGTTAATATAGTTAATATAACTACTATAGTAACTATATTAACCCTAATATAATTAGGGTTAATATAGTTAATATATATAATGTAATAACTATATTAACTATAATATACTTAGGGTTAATATAGATAATATAGCTGGCGGCGGGGTAGGTAGATTAAATTAGGGGTTAATAATTTTAATATAGATGGCGGCGGTGTAAGGGGCTTACATTAGGGGTTAATACTATTAATATAGGTGGCGGCGGTGTAGGGAGGGCAGGTTATAGGGCAAAAGAGCTGTTTACTTTGGGGCAAAGCCCCGCAAAAGGCCCTTTTAAAGGTTGGTAATAGAGATAATTATTTTAGGGGATTAGATTAGGGGTTAATAATATTAATATAGCTGGCGGCGGTATAGGGGGATTATATTCTGGGGTTAATAATTTTTATATAGGTGGCGGCGGTGTAAGGGGTCAGATTAGGGGATAGATAAGGTAGATGGCAGCGGTGTAAGGGGTTCACATTAGGGGATAGATCAGGTAGATGGCGGCGGTTTTAGGGGTTCACATTAGGGGATAGATCAGTTAGATGTGGCGGTTTTAGGGGCTCACAGTAGGGGGTTAGTTTATGTAGATGGCGGCGGTTTAGGGGTTAAATACTTTATTAGGGATTGCGGCGGGGGATCGCGGTTGACAGGGAGATAGACATTGCGCATGCGTTAGGTGTTAGGTTTATTTAGCAGCTAGTTTAGGGAGTTATGGGGCTCCAATAGTCAGCGTAAGGCTTCTTACGGCTGCTTTTTGTGGCGAGGTGAAAATGGAGTAAGATTTCTCCATTTTCGCCACGTAAGTCCTTACGCTGTATATTGGATACCAAACTGCGCTGGTTTGGTATACCTGCCTATGGCCCAAAAAACTACGGGCGACGGCAGAAATATACGCGCATAACTTCTAGGTTACGCCGTATATGTGATACCAAACCAGCGCAAATATTATAACCCTGTCTAGTAAATAAATTATTTAGCATTAATGACTATGAAACACACGCTTAAAATACTAATTGTGCCCTTTTAAATGTATCAGCTTCAATTAGACTGCAGCAACAATGAATGTATTTGCTTTAAAATATCAAGTTATATATTTAACAGTTTCTTATACTTCACCCAAATAAGCAAATCAATTCTTCCAGGGTTCCTCTGATAAATCCAATTTCATCTCATAAATTAAAAGAGGTAATTTTTGCAAGATGGATAAAAATTAGGCCCAGATTGCTTTATAATAGACTGGATCCCAAGGCAACAGTTTGTCAGTCAAAATTCAGCACAGACCTCCTTTTTTCTTCTTCTCTTGTCTGGGGTTATATCACGCGATATAATCCCACCCCTTTTTATTCTAATCATAGGTGATAAATTCGATAGGCCCTTAACGAAGCTTGTCCCTGATTGGTTATTTGGGAGATGCCTCCCCGATTGGCTCATCAACTTGCTGAGCCAATCAGCCTATGCAACCGTCTGGGTGTCAGGTATCAACCATGGAGAATTTTATAGTTTATCTCTAGAATTGATGTAGAAATGGAAGAGGAGCTAGTGTTAGTGAATATGGTGGATGCTAATCTAGGTAGTATAATAATTCCAAGCTCTCATTCCCAATTTTTTATTGAGATTGGTAAGAAACTGGAGGAGGTTGTTTAATAAATTTATATAAGTTTGATAGTAAGTGATTAATTGGAGAGGTGGATATACATAATTTTTCTAAGTTAGTCAAGGATCATATAATATTAGATGAATATTTATGTTTTTCGTGAGATAAGTATATAGGCATCTGTATGTATAACAATTTGTTACCTAGTTATGTCCCTTTTCTTGGAGTTGCAATTTGGAACTGGGTGCAGAGGGTCCTTATGTATTTGTGGAACTTGGGTGCTCAGGGAGAATTCAGGGTAATCTATAAGTGAGGTAAGGGGAGATGGTCGGGATGTTAGTAATAGGTTCTTCCTGTTAGCTGATTCCCACACTAGCATGGTTTCCTTTGTTATAGGGTTCTCGATATTTTGAATATTGCCATGAGCTTTTAATTGCCAACAGAGACCCTCTAGGTGTAAGGTAGAGTTAATATTCTAAGGGCACCCACAGTTTATGTTTTTGGTGAAGTCTCCAGTCCAACACTCTCTGCATAAAAATGGATCGTCTGTAAGCTTCTAGGTTGGGGATGCCTAGCCCTTAATGCGTTTTTTAATATGAACATAGTAGTTTTGTTAATTCTTGGGGGGGGGGGGTTGTTCCATATAAATTAGCTGATACATACAGTATACATATACACAGACATACATTACACATACACACAGTATACATTTACACAGACACGCACACACACACATACATACAGTATAGATATACACAGACATACATTACGCACACACACACAGTATACATTTACACAGACACACATTACACATACACACACAGTATACATAAACACAGACACACACACATACATACAGTATACATATGCACAAACATACAGTACACATACACACACAGTATACATATACACAGACACACACACACACAGACATACATACACATACAGTATACATATACACAGACATACGTACACACACAGTCATACACACACACACACATACAGTATTCATATACACAGACATACATGCACACACATACAGTATACATAAACACAGACATACACACAGACATACATACAATATACATATGCACAGACATAAATACAGTATACATATACACAGACATACATACACAAACACATACAGTATACACAGACATACATACAATATACATATGCACAGACATAAATACAGTATACATATACACAGACATACATACACAAACACATACAGTATACACAGACATACATACACATACACACAAACATAGAGTATACATATACACAGAAATACATACACATACACACACATACATACAGTATACATGTACACAGACATACATACACACACATACAGTATACATATACACTGACATACATACACACACATACGGTATACATATACACACATCCATTTTATATATATATATACAGATAGATATATATACACAGGCATATATACACACACACACACACATACATTATACATATACACAGGCATACATACACACACACACATACAGTATACCAAACAGTAGAAAGGAACAGCACCTATTGAATTGAGGGTGCTCGTGCAGACAGGTGAACTGCCAATTCACCTCAAAGTTATCCACAAAAAAGGTGATGTCCACAGTACTCCAAATAACAAAATCTTTTTTTAAGGACTTTAAAACAGCAACGTTTCGAGGTTAATACCCCTTAATCATGCATGGGTTAATGTACTGTTACACAGACTCTTATACCTTGTGTATTGGCGCCAAATGGCCACTTTACAGCACTTCATACATCTCTATCACCATCTAGTGGTGAAATCCTGTATTACAATCCCATTTAAAAAAACTTAATTCTAATTTAAAAACAAATTATCAGGTACAGAATATTGCTACATATATTACCAACATGTTACTATGTGTACATGCTTTATCTTAAGCAAATAATGAACGGATTTAAACATATTTGCATATGCTATATGTATTTTGTAATTACAGATATACAGACATGTCTAATTCTCTATTTAGGCCTTTGGGGACCATAGTTTCCAATTTATGTATCCACCAGGACTCTTTTTATTTGAGTAACCTTTCTCTATCCTGATCATTTCTCTGTACTCTTACATGATCTATAATTTGTCATCTCATTTGACTAATGTTGTGGCCTTTTGCAATAAAATGGCTTGACACTGGTGCTTCAGTATTGCCACATTGTATATTTGAGCGATGTTGGCTCATTCTATCTTTCACCTTACGGGTGGTCTCGCCTAATTATAACATCACTTTGACGTTGTAACCTGGGCTTGTCCTATTTGGCCAAATGCGGTAACTGACTCTTCCAGTTTCTTTTCAACTTAGCTGAGAGCTTGTGAGCAAGTGCTAGACTTTATTCTTGTGTGTATTGTAAAATATATGCTTATATACATATGTGTGTTAATATTTGTATATAAAGATATCAACACATATATATATATATATGTGTACCAGCATATACATACAGTATATATTTGATTGCTGCCATCGCTGCGCAACTTACCCCCTTCGCTGGCGCTAAAGTTCGGAGCCTATGGAAACGCGCTCTCGTTAGCCTAATGTGTTGGCATTGCGGGCTACGTTGTAATACCAGCGCACATTATTGTGCGCTGGTATTACAAAGTTGAGCACTAATATTGCTTTCATGAAAGCGATATATAGCGCTCCACTTGTAATCTAGCCCTATGTGTTTATGACAGAACCATTGTTACAACATGCTATTAGTGTGAGTGTAGTCCTTTTTAATGACTCAAATGTGCAATGGTTTAGCTTTATATGCGGCTTGGTCTTAATCCCTTAATTCATTGCATAATAACTAAAACAGTGAAACATATTGTACAGCACCTAAATTAACGAAGGGACAATATCCGAGGAAATACATAACTGAAAAAGGGTGGGGCAGACGACTTAAACACGCTGTGTTTGTTTGGACACGTTCCAGTGAGTTTGTTGCAACGTCTCAGTAGGTTCAGGAGAATCACAAGCATCATGCAAATAAAATTATTTTCTTCCATCTTTCTCAGTCAGTGTTTTGTGTTTTTTTTGAGGAAATAAAGGGATCTGCAATTCCTGGTGATTTATGATGGGGAGCAGTAATAATAATATATATATATACATACCACACAAATAAATAGAACTGGCTACAACATGTATCAACATGGCCGCACAAAGTGTTTGTGACTCTATTATATGTCAGCAAGAGGAATTAAAGGGACAGTGTACTGTAAAACTTTATTTCCCTTGATGGGTCCAATGACTTGTTTGTTATATATAATTTTCTCCCCCCCCCCCCTCCCCCACTCTCACAAACAATTTTCTCAGGACCAGGGTGCAATTTTTCTGTATAAACAGTAAAACAAGGATGCACTCTCTGCGTTTACCAAATATCTACCTTTTTATTGTGAACTTTTTGGGGGTTGTTGTCCCCCCTTCCTCAGACAAAATACATGTGAAAAACCAGCATATATTTGCCCCAAGTGGACTCCTCCCATAACAGAGCACAGCCTATCACAAAATCAACAAGTTAATCCCATTCAGCTGCAACTCAGGCCTATGTGAAATATAATCCAATTGAAACTTTTATGCACACATTAAAATATGTATCTATACCTACTGTGCGTAGAGTGGTATCATAAGAGCACATGTGAAAATATGTGAATACGCTCTCCATTGAAGTCTATGGGGAGAAAAAAGTTACAACACCAAATGGTGGCAGGTCTATCTGGCCTTCATGATTAGCTGCACCCAAACCCCCAAAAAAGCCGAGTGGTCTTAGACTAACACCCATGGCTAACTCGGTTGTTTCAATTAGTACTATTCTTAGCACTTTCATCCCTGTTACGGGTGGTCTACATGGCCATCATGATTAGCCGAACAAAATACTACAATCCAACCTTTGCTCAGTCTTCATAGGCCCTTCATTGTCTGTATTTTGATAGTACAGTTCTTATTATTTTTATAGCTGATACGACACCGAATGGTGGCAGCTCTATATGGCCTGCATGATTAGCCGCACCCAATACAAAAATAAATCCAAGCGGTCTTGGATTACCACCCATGGCTAACTCTGTTGTTTCAAGTAGTACTATTCTTAGCACTTTCATCTCATCATCCCTGTTACTTCCAGGACTCTCGGTGGTGGTCTACATGGCCATCATGATTAGCCTAACCAAATACTACAATCCAACCTTGGCTCAGTCTTCCTAAGGCCCTTCATTGGGTGTATTTTGGTAGTACTGTTCTTATTAGTTTAATAGCTGATACAACACCGAATGGTGGCAGCTCTATATGGCCTGCATGAATAGCCGTACCCAAAGCCAAAAATAAAGCCAAGCGGTTTAGCCATGGCTAAAAAAGTGCAATTCTAGGGCACGAGCAAACTGAGGATTAAGATCATCAACAATCAAGAATTTTTTAATTTTAATTAGTAACTATACTGTGACAACAATTATGATTGGTGTAAATAGTTGGAAAGACGGCCTGGCACAAAAGGCTGCCAGGCAGGAGGTAAATGCAATTCAAGGACACTAGGAGACTGATTACTGACAGTCAAAACAGTGATGATTGACAATTTTTGCAATACTGTTAAAAGAAATATGATTGCTGGCAATAATTGGCTAGGTAGGCCGGGCACACAGCAGGCTGCAAGGCAGGAGGAAAGTGCTATTCACTGGCACCAGCAAACTGAGGATTCACAACAACTATTACCAACAATTTTAATTTTTAATTATTAAGAATACTGTCACAACAACTATGATTGGTGTAAATATTTTTCAAGTAGGCCTGGCACACAGGCTTGGAAGGCAGTAGAAAAGTGCAATTCTAGGGCACGAGCAAACTGAGGATTAAGATCAACACTAAAAAATGTTTTTATTTAAATTACTAACTATACTGTCTGTGACAACAATTATGATTGGTGTAAATAGTTGACTAGACGGCCTGGCACAAAAGGCTGGCAGTGGCAGGCAGGAGGCAAATGAAATTCAATGGCACTAGGAAACTGAATATTTGCAGTCCAAAAAATTATGATTTTTTTTTTAATTACTGTTACAAGAATTGTGATTGGTGCCACTAATTGGCTACTTGGGCCTGGCAGACAGGCTGGCAGATATGAGTCGTGGATGGTAGGTAGGGCAGCAATTTAACACAGTATGCTGTGTAAGTGACAAAAACACAGGACTGATAGAAAATTAAGTTAGATTACACTAGCAAAATATTTTAAAATTTTAGATTTTAATATTAAAATTATGTTAAGAAGTGCAATGCACATATGACTCTATGAGTGGTCGCACTGGCTGGCTGCTACGTAGGGCAGCAATTATAACAACAGTATGCTGTGTAAGTCAGATAGACAGTTAGACACAGGCCTGATAGAAAATACAATTAGATTACACTAGCATAATGATTTAAAGACTTTTTGTTGTAAATTTTAAGAAAAAGGTTAAGCACATACATATGAGTCGTGGCTGATAGCCTTGGAAGGGCAGCTATTAAAAACAGTAGGCTCTGTAAGTCGGATACACACACGCCTGATAGAAAATACTATTAGATTACACTAGAAAAATGATTGGAATTATTTTTTGGCGGGGGAAATTAAAAAAAGGTTAAACACATATGAGTCGTGGCTCATAGACTAGGGAGGGCAGCAAGTAAACACAGTAGGCTCTCTATGTCAGCAAAACACACAGGCCGGATAGAAAATTATATTAGATTACACTAGCAAACAAATTTAAACTTTTTTTTTTTATATTAAAATGAAGGTGAAGGAGAATAGATATGAGTGCTGGGTGGATGCCTGGCACAGACCAATTAACCAAAAGACTGAAAAAAAAGAGGTATATTAATGCTGAGTGAGCCTGACAGACACAGGCCTGATAGTAAATGTAATTAGATTACACTAGCAAAATATATATTTTTTTTAATTTAAAATAATGTTATAAAACGGATATTAACACTGGTGGCTGCTGGCTGGCACAGAGCAATGAACCAGAGTATATGCTGTGTGACACTGGCCTGATAGAAAATGAAAAAAAATTACACTAGAAAAATAATTATATTTTTTGGTTAGTTAAATTTAAACTAATGTTGTTAGGGAGATATCAGTGGTGGCAGTAGTCACAGCATATGCTGTGAGCCTTAAACACACAGCTGAAAGCCAGGCAAATGCTAATAAAAAAAAAATGAAAAAAAAAAAAACGGCACGAAATATAGCCCTAAAAAGGGCTTTTTGGGGTGCTGTGCTTGCAGCAGAGATGAGTGGAGTCCTTCTGGACTGTAAATACACTAGCCTAGCTATGTTTTTCCTATTAATGTCAGGAGCAAAAACACAACACGTCCTCTCATTAAAAAAGCAAGGTCGTTATGAGTCTAAAATGGCGGATTCCGAGTAGCTGGGAGTGTCTGTGAGGGAGTGTCTGATGTTGATTGACTCTAATGTGTCAGGCGGCTGTGACATAAAGGGTCAAAGTTTCCACAATGATGACACATAGGGGCGGAGCCATGTGTTCGCCCACAAACGCGAACAAGCTATGTTCGCTGTGAACCGTTCGCGGGCGAACAGTTCGGGACATCACTACAGGAGAGAAGTCAACAGAACTAGTGTAATGATGGAATGCCAGGAGAGAAGTCAACAGAACTAGTGTAATGATGGAATGCCAGGAGAGAAATCAACAGAACTAGTGTAATAATGGAATGCCAGGAGAGAAGTCAACAGAACTAGTGTAATTATAAAATGCCAGGAAAGAAGTCGACAGAACTAGTGTAATAATGGAATGCCAGGAGAGAAGTCAACAGAACTAGTGTAATGATGGAATGCCAGGGGAGAAGTCAACAGAACTAGTGTAATAATGGAATGCCAGGAGAGAATCAACAGAACTAGTGTAATGATGAAATGCCAGGAGAGAAGTTAACAGAACTAGTGTAATGATGGAATGCCAGGAGAGAAGTCAACATAACTAGTGTAATAATGGAATGCCAGGAGAGAAGTTGTCAGTATATTTATGAAAATCTTAGTAGTGCTATCCAAATAATATATCAGCTTATGGCAGGGTTATGACACAATACAAACAATAATTTTCCTTAAAAATAGAAACCCTTAATCAACATGCATCTACTAGAAACAATAAAATTAATATAAATACCTGAACTCTTTTATTTAGTTAATATCCATGAACATTTTTGAAATATATTTGCAATAAAAGGAATATGAAATAAATTTATATGCGCTTGAAAACTATTTAAATATGCTATGCAAAGTTTATACACGCTTACCTTTAGAACCAACCTTATTTATAAATAGCCTTTAACATCCAAGGAATACAATTCTAAACTGTGCTCTTAAACAATAGGATAATATATATATTCTGCTATTTAACTGCAATGTATCCTTATACAATATTGACTTAAAACACCAGAACTTTCATACATAAATCACTTAGTCTACCAGATACAAATTTAAACAATACCTAGGCTTATAAAATATTAACTTGAAAAACACACTGCTTCTTTAAATCTTTTAACTGTACTTTAAACTGCAGTGACTTAGAATTTAACTAATAGTCTTGCCAATAACCTTGAATACGTTACCAGGGTAAAGAGCAGTTGATATCCTTAATAGGAATTGTTTCACCTCAGAATTCCAAAAAGTATAATTTGCAGTCAATGAGAAAGTGGTAGATCAGCTTTGCCAAAGTAAAATGGTCTTTTTCACGCCCAGCAGGAACCAGTTTTCAAGTTTAGCTCAGCAGAAATCTCCTCTCTTTATGTTTGCAATCACTTTATATGGGTTCTCCTCACTGGTGAATTGGAAACGCCCCAAAATGGAAACCTTGTTTCGGATTGGCCCTCGTGCTGATCCCTGGTCCGCCCTTAGAGTTGAAACATGTTTACCATGGCAACGTATCTTTTGGACAGTTAAATTCTCTTAACTGTCCTACCAGTATTGGCCCTTAGGTGGCAGCAGGTATCCAGACAAAACACTTCAGCATGACAATACATACAAATTCATTTAACCAACATTTTTAGACAGTGAAATATTTCTTTAAACAATGTAATAACTGCCATAATTTCTTGTATTAATCTCTCCCAATATTAATTATAGGTGAAGTAGCATCAGATCAATTTCCTGATCGTTTTGATATGAGACATCAAATACATCTAACATTATATTAAAATAATTTATATTTCATTTAGCCTAACAGAAAATTTATATTTCATAGTCATATCACATCAAAGTAACTTCCATATCTTCATCTCACTATATTTTAAGAGATGTATTTAAAACTTTATAAACATTTATTGCGCATTCATATGATATGACTTATTTCATTTCATGCAGGCATTCCATCTCTTTCTAAGTGCATAGATTGATGCCCATGACCAATGGTTGTCTGCAATAAAAATAGAAATAATTATTAGAAATGATCCAAGCATTCATATGTATTTGATGTAGTCATTACTCAACATAGCAATCATTCATTTAATATAAAATGTCTCAGTCCCATATATATATATATATATACCTATCTGGGTTATTTGAATTATTCCAAACACATATGAAACTAGTGTTGTTCCCTTTGCAAAAATGTATTTATTTTTATTTAAAATCTAAGTATAGTTGCTTTGAAATCATAATGTAAGCCATGTGCCTTCACTGTATGCTGTCCTTCCCTAGACACAATGTCTCTTATTCATCACATCTTGTATATTCCAGGGTTACTAACCACACAGCATGAGCCACTCAAACAAATCTGTGCTAATTACCAGTCCCTTTTGAAAAATGCTTGCATTTTTCACATCTCTTCAGACGGATCGGCATCTCCCTTGGAGGAAACCCTTATATGGGCATGTATCCTGTTCTAGGTATCAGAATGCTGTCATTTAACATTGGTTCCCAGGCAATCATACAGATGGTTTCTGAAACTGTGTTAATTTTCAGTTCCTTGCTAAATTATACAATTGCATAATTTAGCATATTGAGTGTGTGAGAACTCCCAGAAACAATCCTTTGTTCTACAAACAGTGTGCACATCCACAGACTTACCAAATAAAGACAAATATACTTCTATATATTATTTAATAATATTTCAAATACCTTGACAAAGTCAACAGAACTAGTGTAATGATGGAATACCAGGAGAGAAGTCATCTGAACTAGTGTAATGATGGAATGCCAGGAGAGAAGTCAACAGAACTAGTGTAATGATGGAATGCCAGGAGAGAAGTCAACAGAACTAGTGTAATAATGAAATGCCAGGAGAGAAGTCAACCAAACTAGTGTAATGATGGAATGCCAGGGGAGAAGTCAACAGAACTAGTGTAATGATGGAATGCTAGGGTAGAAGTCAACAGAACTAGTGTAATAATGAAATGCCAGGGGAGAAGTCAACAGAACTAGTGTAATGATGGAATGCCAGGGGAGAAGTCAACAGAACTAGTGTAATGATGGAATGCCAGGGGGGCGGAACTACCAGGTGCCCATAGCAGTTAGTCTATACATAGGTGTGTGCAGAATATGTACATTACTAATGAAGGGGGAGCCTTTTATTAGTGCAGGTTCTATCTGTCTGTCTATCTATCTATCTACCTGTATATTTATCTATCTATCTATCTGTCTCTCTGTCTGTCTATTTGTCTGTCTATCTATCCATCTATCTATCTATTTGTCTATCTCTATATATTTGTCTGTCTAACTATCTATCTATCTATCTATCTATCTATCATCTACCTGTCTATCTATTTATCTATCTATTTATCTATCTATCTATCTATCTATCTTGCTATTTATCTATCTATTATCTATCTGTGACCTAGATTTGGAGTTTGGCGTTAGCCGTGAAAACCAGCGTTAGAGGCTCCTAACGCTGGTTTTAGGCTACCGCCGGTATTTGGAGTCACTCAAAATAGGGTCTAACGCTCACTTTTCAGCCGCGACTTTTCCATACCGCAGATCCCCTTACGTCAATTGCGTATCCTATCTTTTCAATGGGATTTGTCTAACTCCGGTATTTAGAGTCGTGTCTGAAGTGAGCGTTAGACATCTAACGACAAAACTCCAGCCGCAGGAAAATAGTCAGTAGTTAAGAGCTTTCTGGGCTAACGCCAGTTTCTAAAGCTCTTAACTACTGTACTCTAAAGTACACTAACACCCATAAACTACCTATGTACCCCTAAACCGAGGTCCCCCCACATCGCTGACACTCGAATAAATTTTTTTAACCCCTAATCTGCCGACCGCCACCTACGTTATCCTTATGTACCCCTAATCTGCTCCCCCTAACACCGCCGACCCCTGTATTATATTTAATAACCCCTAATCTGCCCCCCTCAACGTCGCCTCCATCTGCCTACACTTATTAACCCCTAATCTGCCGAGCGGACCTGAGCGCTACTATAATAAAGTTATTAACCCCTAATCCGCCTCACTAACCCTATAATAAATAGTATTAACCCCTAATCTGCCCTCCCTAACATCGCCGACACCTAACTTCAATTATTAACCCCTAATCTGCCGACCGGAGCTCACTGCTATTCTAATAAATGGATTAACCCCTAAAGCTAAGTCTAACCCTAACACTAACACCCCCCTAAATTAAATATAATTTTAATCGAACGAAATTAATTAACTCTTATTAAATAAATTATTCCTATTTAAAGCTAAATACTTACCTGTAAAATAAACCCTAATATAGCTACAATATAAATTATAATTACATTGTAGCTATTTTAGGATTAATATTTATTTTACAGGCAACTTTGTAATTATTTTAACCAGGTACAATAGCTATTAAATAGTTAAGAACTATTTAATAGCTAAAATAGTTAAAATAATTACAAAATTACCTGTAAAATAAATCCTAACCTAAGTTACAATTAAACCTAACACTATACTATCATTAAATTAATTAAATAAAATACCTACAATTACCTACAATTAAACCTAACACTACACTATCAATACATTAATTAAATACAATATCTACAAATAACTACAATGAAATAAACTAACTAAAGTACAAAAAATAAAAAAGAACTAAGTTACAAAAAATAAAAAAATATCTACAAACATAAGGAAAATATTACAACAATTTTAAACTAATTACACCTACTCTAAGCCCCCTAATAAAACAACAAAGCCCCCCCAAAATAAAAAATGCCCTACCCTATTCTAAATTACTAAAGTTAAAAGCTTTTTTACCTTACCAGCCCTGAACAGGGCCCTTTGCGGGGCATGACCCAAGAAGTTCAGCTCTTTTGCCTGTAAAAAAAAACATACAATACCCCCCCCAACATTACAACCCACCACCCACATACCCCTAATCTAACCCAAACCCCCCTTAAATAAACCTAACACTAAGCCCCTGAAGATCATCCTACCTTGTCTTCACCTCACCAGGTATCACGATCCGTCCTGGCTCCAAAATCTTCATCCAACCCAAGCGGGGGTTGGCGATCCATCATCCGGTGGCTGAAGAGGTCCAGAAGAGGCTCCAAAGTCTTCATCCTATCCGGGAAGAAGAGGCGATCCTATCAGCCAATCGGAATTCGAGGGATGCCATCTTGGATGACGTCCCTTAAAGGAACCGTCATTCTGCAGTTGGACTTCGCCGGAAGAAGATGGGTCCGCGGTGGAGGTCTTCAGGATGGAGCCGGTCGTCATCGGATGAAGATAGAAGATGCCGCTTGGATCAAGATGGTTTCCGGTCCGGATCGCCTCTTCTTCCCGGATAGGATGAAGACTTTGGAGCCTCTTCTGGACCTCTTCAGCCACCGGATGATGGATCGCCAACCCCCGCTTGGGTTGGATGAAGATTTTGGAGCCAGGACGGATCGGTGATACCTGGTGAGGTGAAGACAAGGTAGGATGATCTTCAGGGGCTTAGTGTTAGGTTTATTTAAGGGGGGTTTGGGTTAGATTAGGGGTATGTGGATGGTGGGTTGTAATGTTGGGGGGGGGTATTGTATGTTTTTTTTTACAGGCAAAAGAGCTGAACTTCTTGGGGCATGCCCCGCAAAGGGCCCTGTTCAGGGCTGGTAAGGTAAAAGAGCTTTTAACTTTAGTAATTTAGAATAGGGTAGGGCATTTTTTATTTTGGGGGGCTTTGTTGTTTTATTAGGGGGCTTAGAGTAGGTGTAATTAGTTTAAAATTGTTGTAATATTTTTCTTATGTTTGTAGATATTTTTTTATTTTTTGTAACTTAGTTCTTTTTTATTTTTTGTACTTTAGTTAGTTTATTTCATTGTAGTTATTTGTAGGTATTGTATTTAATTAATGTATTGATAGTGTAGTGTTAGGTTTAATTGTAGGTAATTGTAGGTATTTTATTTAATTAATTTAATGATAGTATAGTGTTAGGTTTAATTGTAACTTAGGTTAGGATTTATTTTACAGGTAATTTTGTAATTATTTTAACTATTTTAGCTATTAAATAGTTCTTAACTATTTAATAGCTATTGTACCTGGTTAAAATAATTACAAAGTTGCCTGTAAAATAAATATTAATCCTAAAATAGCTACAATGTAATTATAATTTATATTGTAGCTATATTAGTGTTTATTTTACTGGTAAGTATTTAGCTTTAAATAGGAATAATGTATTTAATAAGAGTTAATTAATTTTGTTCGATTAAAATTATATTTAATTTAGGGGGGTGTTAGTGTTAGGGTTAGACTTAGCTTTAGGGGTTAATCCATTTATTAGAATAGCGGTGAGCTCCGGTCGGCAGATTAGGGGTTAATAATTGAAGTTAGGTGTCGGCGATGTTAGGGAGGGCAGATTAGGGGTTAATACTATTTATTATAGGGTTAGTGAGGCGGATTAGGGGTTAATAACTTTATTATAGTAGCGCTCAGGTCCGCTCGGCAGATTAGGGGTTAAGAAGTGTAGGCAGGTGGAGGCGACATTGAGGGGGCAGATTAGGGGTTAATAAATATAATATAGGGGTCGGCGGTGTTAGGGGCAGCAGATTAGGGGTACATAAGGATAACGTAGGTGGCAGCGCTTTGCGGTCGGCAGATTAGGTGTTAATAAGTGTAGGCAGATGGAGGCGACGTTGAGGGGGGCAGATTAGGGGTTAATAAATATAATACAGGGGTCGGCGGTGTTAGGGGCATCAGATTAGGGGTACATAAGGATAATGTAAGTAGCGGCGGTTTACGGAGCGGCAGATTAGGGGTTAAAAATAAAATGCAGGTGTCAGCGATAGCGGGGGCGGCAGATTAGGGGTTAATAAGTGTAAGGTTAGGGGTGTTTAGACTCGGGGTACATGTTAGGGTGTTAAGTGCAGACGTAGAAGTGTTTCCCCATAGCAAACAATGGGGCTGCGTTAGGAGCTGAACGCAGCTTTTTTGCCCCATTGTTTCCTATGGGGGAATCGTGCACGAGCACGTTTTTGAGGCTGGCCGCTTGCGTAAGCAACTCTGGTATTGAGAGTTGAAGCTGCGTTAAAAATGCTCTACGCTCCTTTTTTGGAGCCTAACGCAGCGATTCTGTGGACTCTCAATACCAGAGTTATTTTTATGGTGCGGCCAGAAAAAAGCCGGCGTTAGTTTTTCGGGTCGTTACCGACAAAACTCCAAATCTAGCCGTGTGTATCTATCTATCTATCTATCTATCTATCTATATATCTGTCTTTCTATTTGTCTGTCTATCTATCTATTTATCTATCTGTCTGTCTATCTGCCTGTCTCTCTGACTCTATATATGTATATCTATTATACAGTGCAGCATGTATGCTAATCACTATTGCTAACTACCGAGTTACATTTGGGGGTCACAGATTCTATTTGCATGATAACATTTTCAAATATTATCAGTATTACTGCATCATATACAGCTGCCTGAAATTTGCATTTTCAACTTGTAAAATAAAAAAACAAACAGAATATAATATAATACTAACAGAACAACCAATCCCCTGGTGATCCCAAAATATAACTCACTGAGTAACTGATTGTATCTTATATTTATCAATCTCTTTATTCAAACAACTCTTTACTTGTGGCAATCAGATTGACTCCAGCTAGATACAAATCTGCTATGTGTGTTTCAGTTATCACAAACACAGTAAGATCTTCATGCAGTAACACACAGACAAGAGCTTTTCTGCAAAGAAATAGTTGTTTGAATAAAGAGATTAGAACAGTGCTTTCCAAACTGTGTGTCGGGACACACTAGTGTGTCGGCAGCAGTGTGTAGGTGTGTCCCTGCTTCAGCACAAATTCTTTTTTTAATTTTTTTTTGGTTTCTGACTTTCCACCTGCCTGCTACGCATATCACATGGTTGACACATGATTGATACCTAGGGGGACACAGATCATGTTAACCTATTGGCACAGCTCAGTGGGAACTGAAACTATTCCCATTGGAGGTACATTGGCTCCTGACTGCACGTGTAGTCTCCTTAATTGGCTTGTGACTGCATGTGTAGTCAGTGAGTGGGACAGCAGTGTGTATACAGCGCGGGCAGTAGTCAATCGGACTCACTGAGCTCTGAGGGCGGCAGATTAAACGCTGAGATGAAGTTAGAAGTCAGTTGGGTTTTTTTGCAGCTAGCTCCCAGTAGTGCATTGCTGCTGATGTTCTTGATATATGGATAGGAAGTGGAAGCTTAAAAATGCTTGATGATGAAATGTGAGTGTCTTTATCTAATATTCCACCAAATATTCAGAAATTGTGTTCATCCCATCAACCTCATACATCCCATTAAAATAGTAAGTAGTTATTGGTGTTATTAAACTTTTTTTTTAATTCTTGCACATACATACTGTTACATGTAAATACATTTTGTTATTATATAATTTATGTATGTGTCCGTATCTCTAAAAACAAGTTAGATTAACCTCCTTTTTGCTAGTACAACTGAATTACTGTGTCGCAAAATGATGTAGGTCTAAAAAGTGTGTCACCAACATGAAAAGTTTGGAAAGCTCTGGATTAGAATAATGTTTGCATCAGCAGAGGGTTTGACAGTATTATACTATCTTGAGCTTGTCTTTTACTTTACATACAACATTGTATAAAAAGATGCAGATGACCTTAAAGGGACAGTGTACTTTATTTTTTTCACCTTCTGCTGGATTGCATTCAGTTGTTTACAAGTAGCTCCTTTATCTTTATTGTGTCATTTGAAATAGCTGATTTTGCTTGTTGAACCACCACTTATGCTGAATTTTTTAATTAAACAGTACTGACTATAGCAAAGCTATGTAAACATGCATCAGCAGATGAAATCACACTCTTAGGGCTCGATTTATCAAGTCTTCTCCTCCCCTACAACTGCAGGTTCTCACAAGAGAACCTGCAGTCAGTTTTGATCAAGCAGCAGTCACCAGACTGCTACCTCTTACCCTTTAAATCTCCCTGATCTTGTCCAATCGAGGAGATTTAAAGCTCCTGCCCACACGTGACTGGCTGTGGCAGCGGATTGCTGTCTGCCAGAAGCGAGCATTGCAGACAGGGGTGCATATGTCTGCCCCTGTCCGCCCTTGCTTGATAATTCAAGCCTTTAATGCGTGGATTGTAGAGATAGGTACTAAATGTTCTTTTGTAATGATGATCTAAAGGTCTATGGGCTGGCGACATTTTTAAAGAATGGTCGCCAATACTTTTATTTCCCTGGTGGAATTATCTAAAGCCACTTTTTACCCTGAAAACAGGGTGTTTTGCTAAGGGGCGTATACTGCATTTTCATATGGGAAAGAGATACATACATTACAAAAGTGCACAATGAAATCTGTATTTTAAAAATCTTACAAAATGAATAATTGCACCATTCACACAAAAATACACAGGAAAAAAATAAATGAAAAATGGTTACAAAATTCTTTACCAAAAATCGTAGTTTATCAAAAATGTAAAATTTGTATGTAAATTAAAAAGGAATAAATTGTATTAACTATGCACAATGTAAATCATTATTAAAGTACACTGGATGTGCAAGATTTCACAGTTTTTTCGCAGCCTAATGTGATTTGTATTGGCTGCAGGATTTACTGCTGACTGCTAACTTCGCTCAATGGTGCAAATTGTCCCTTTCCAGTGAGCTCCATTACTTTTAATATGAAACTGACACTTTTTTACAATAATTCCACCAGGGCAGCCCCTGCGAGGGTCGGCGTGAAAAACCACATCTGAAGTTGCGAGGTTTAGATCATCGAGCCCTGAGTATTGGTCTTTTGTGTATAAAGGCAGAAAAAAGATAAAGGGGCATTTGTGTTTAGAGAGAAATATATGTTATGGAAGTATGATCTCCCTAAACACTCAGCCCATTGCAATGGGTTGTGGTTTCAATTAACTAAACAGATATTTCATGTGCAAAAAAACCCTTAAAGAGCAACTCTGCAGCTTGTCTTTATTGGAAACACATAGGGCCAGATTACAAGTGGAGCGCAAATGTTTGCGCACAAGTGATATTGGGTTTTCAGGTTCATTTGCACGCAAGTTAAATTATTTGTATAAGTTGAAAGTAAACGCTATTGCTTGAGCACATTTGAAGTTAACGCTCCTTGGGTTAGCGCGTCCTCATAGCTGTGGTAAAAATACATTACACAATACAGTTACACTCATAATAACACTATCTTATAAAAAATATTTTAAAAAAAGATATAAGGTGTTAGAAAAAAAAGGAGGCAAAGGGATTTAACACAGAGATACATATATACACATCTAAATATGTATATGTATGTATATATATATATTTATGTGTGTACAGTACATATGTATTTATATGTGTTGTGTATATATGTATTTACATACATATATACACATATAAACACATAAATACAAATGTATACATATATAGACATATACAGTATATATAAGTGCATTGGAGTCCTTTGCAGTCAATTAGAGGAAAACATGAAAAACAATATTTGTGCAATATTCATATTTAATAAAGTATTATACTATGTATTTACTGTAAATATTTTACATTCCAATGTTATGCGCATAGCAGAATATGTTCTAAGTATTTTTAAATATATATTCCTATATATATATATCTGTTTATATCTATACTTATATATAATCATATATTAGATATTAGTATAGATATATATATATTGTATCAAACAAACATCATATATATGTAGAAATATTTATATTCTGCTATGTGAAGAACATTGGAATGTGAAATATTTATATTCTGCTATGTGAAGAACATTGGAATGTGAAATATTTATATTCTGCTATGTGAAGAACATTGGAATGTGAAATATTTATATTTTCATGTCGGGTTAGTGCACATGAGAATATGGGATCGGGTTTGCACGCGAGTGATTTTTTTCCCCCGTTGCTTTCTATGGGGGAATAAGTTATTGCATGCTCAATATTCATAAGTTCTGCCTTTTTCGCGCATTGGTTTAGCGTGAGAGTGATAACTTTTTACTTTCAACTCATAATATGAGCGCAACCTGATACGCGAAAAAAGTTTACTTCTAGCGTAATTAGTGCTCTAGCAAAAGTGTTAAATAGTGCTCCACTCATAATCTAATTCATAGAAGGGAAACCAACTTCACAATACACTATCCCTTTAAACTATGATGGAAAAACGTGCGTAACCACACAGAGAGAATCTATTCTCTCCTAACAGTATAACACTATTTTCTATTGTTCTCCTCTATGTTCTTTGAACAGCTGGAGTTGGGTGTTCAAGGGTAACTGGTTAAAACGTGGCAAAGTCTGAGCTAGGCATTGGATCTTGCAAGGCAAATTCCGGGTTTGATCATTTGTGGATGTGACTATGGGGGTCCCTGGTTTCTATTTAAGAAACTGCAGCATGAGAACTAGCGCAGCTAAGAGGGTTAGTCGCACATTGATGGGCAGCAAATATAAATATATATGTATATGAATATATATATTTTGTGTTAATATTTGTATATACACATATTAACACATAAATATATATGCATATATTCATATATATATATATACAGAAATAACACAGTCCCCATAGACCACAATGTAAAGGCACTTTTCAATGCATTTTTTTTCTAACAACCCACACCTGCCACTTTTAACCCCTTATAACTGCTTTTAGCAGCTATATTTAAAAAAGAAAAAGAAAAAAAAGATTGTTTTTAGTAAAACCAAAGCACACCACTTTATTTTGGGGGCAATTGGGGGACATTTATAAAAATTAAACAGAGATCTGATCTCTTATTTTTTTCCTGAGCACTAACACTAGCCATCCACTTGTAATGGCTGGTTATTTATCGCACACCCGCAAATGGGCGATTTTGCTTGTTTGCAGACGCACAATAAATTACTCCACTTGTAATCAAGCCCAAAATGTTTCAAGTAGAATTTCCCTTTAAATCATTTCTTGTTCCTGTCCAAGACTTGAATGCACCTCTAGTAAGACCATGAAACAATACTCATTAAAAGTAGCTACACAAACTGGATCATTTCAGTTAAGTAACCCCGATATCAATGGAAGCACTGAGACAGTTTCCTTCCCATTCAGTTACTGAAAATTTAATTATCTTTCTTTGCCATATATTTCAAATTGTGATATTGACTTTTGGATGAAGACAGAGCTAAGATTCCAAAAGTCCACCAAGAACTATCAGATGTCCCATGCAAATGACTTGTTATGTCCATTTGCTGATTATCTTGATTTGAGTAAAATGAATGGCAAGAATCAGAAACCTCTCACTGGACTGGTAAAAAGATCACAGACTACATAGTCATAGGCATGGATCTTCAAGGAACTTCTAAACATGTATGTATAAGGGAAAGAGATGAGTAGAACAGGAATTTCCATTCTAGCTTTGATCATGTTAAATACTTGGTAATACCATTTTAGTCTTTGTAATGCAGGACATTGTACATCTTTAGAGATCCACTCAAATGCTTTTTTAGTATATTCTTAGATGACAACCAGAGAACTTGGACAGTATCAGACACATGAGACTAGTCAGGGACCATTAAATAGCCTAAATTGTGTTTTAAACTGATTTTGTGATGTTCCTCTGTTTTTTGCTTCATTCCTTCTGTATTTAGTTGAATACCAAAAAATATCTGTTATCTTGATTTAAGATGATTTGTAAGATGTTTCTAATTATATATCTAAGTAACATGATGTAGGGAACTCTTTTTGTTGACTATAATAAACTTAGCTCAATGTGACATAAACTGAACACAGTTTCCTTAATTAGGGTTGTGTTCTTGGATGGTCACCTGATTAAAATTGCCTTCTTATAACAATCTTTTAGAGTGGGACTGAAGTTCATAGCATGCCAACTTGATAATATTTATATTTTGAAGAAAATATCCAATATATTCTCATCTACATTTAAAAGATGAGGCCAATAACAGCCTAATGACATATTATTTTGACAAACAAAACTTTGCTATTGTTCCTCTGAAAATCTACATATTATCCACTAGGATGACTTCTAGTAATAACTAAGAACTAGGAGCTCTCTTTGGTGGCCTATTTTTGTTCCTGGTGTAACACAGTATGTCTGATTTTGTTACAAGTCATCTGGTGCTCTCCTTGTTCCAGAGACAACGCATAGTAGATCTACCTATTTCTCATCAATATATTACTATGCTTTTTCTCATTTATTTGCTTTTCAAAGATGGTATGCTTTAAACAGATTAGCCATCTGCTTCCCCTTCTGTGGATGGCTTATTATTAACTATAAAAGTTGTTCATCTGGATAAAGTTTGCTTAATTAGAGACAACCTATTTGCCTCTAAATTTTGGAAAGAATTGTTCCATATCCTCAAAAAATGACTTGTCTCTCTGTCCTCCACTTATCACCTCCAGACCACTAGCCAAAATGAAAATACAAATCAACAATTGATCAATGTTACTTTAATTACCTGCAGGATAACTAGTAATAGGTACTGTCATGAGAAGAATTTACCAATAACAACCACTCCTATTTCATCAGTTGTAGTTTTGTCATCTAGAATTATTTGTATCTACGGTTGTTCTGAAGACTTTGGGGCTACTCACTTGTTTATTGAATCATTATAGTCGTGGAGATGGTTCTTCACTCAGCCCAGTCATGTTACAAGAAATCTGCTAATCCCTCCTCTGTTTCTGGTCCAGATTGCATTTATCTATCTACTCAACATCTGTGACTAGCTGCACCCTCCATGAAACAGACTGTTCTTGATTCCCAAATCTGGTCACGTAAAGTTGTATGGTGGAAATGGACACAGGCTTTTTATAGGCTCATCCTTATAAACCTAGGTGCACCCAAAGGTTACACACATTCACCTTCTCCTGGAAAGTTGACCTGTCAGGTAGGTATAAGCGCTTCATTTGGGGCATGTATGAGTCTTGCACTTCTTTATATCTAAGCGACAATGCAAGCTTGGATGCTCTAATAACTAATTGCTTGTAGCTTTCCTTCTCGTTTCTGTTACTTGCATAATTTGTGACCTTTAATTTGTCATTTTAAATAATATATTTTACCTTCTGAAACCACCACCTGTACTGAAATATTTAGTTAAAGCAGCAAAAATCAACCTCTCAGTGAAGGGTGAGAGAGTACAGCCCTTTTGAAAGGGTATTCATGCAGCAGCTTTGAATACAATTAATTCTTATCAGCTGCTTATATTTATACATTGTCCCTTGAACTCTATGTTGTATTCTGCTGGCTATTACCTTTGTATTGTGTCCTAATGGCCACCATGGGGTATATTTATTAAAGTGCTGATGGACATGATACAATGTAAAAAATAAATTAATAAAGGGATAGACTTTTGATACTGGATCTGGATTCACAACAAACAATTGTAAGGTTAGTATACAACATATAACATATAAACTTGCTATTGTTGTGTGTTTGACATGTTGTCTCATCAAAACATTTAACCACTATTCCTTATTGTTTGCTTTTTGCTGAAACCTCTACTGTGACGCTGCCAATATCTCTAATAAATGTAATGGTCCTTAAAACTCTGTATAATTGATCTTTATGAATATTATTTATTTTTATTTCCTTTTAAAGAAGCTATGACATTACTTTTACTTACAATTCATTAAATAAAAGAACCTGGTGCTAGATGCAGGCTTTGTTTGATTTTTTAATTAAATAAGTCCACCGTGAATTAAATGCAGGACTCATTCATTTATTTATTTTTCTTATTATTTATTTTTTATTTTTTTGCCTGTTCATCATTTAATCAGATAATTGGTGTCTAGAAGCCTGGCGTATCAAGCAATTAAAACATAAAACTGTCATAGTCACTATAAATGTTCATGAACAATTATCTAAAATCGTTATAACTGCATGTTCATACTTGAGTTTTAATAAAACTTTTGTATTATTTGTAACTGTAGAGAACTAGTATATTTTAGCACTTTAGAAAGAATTATAATGCTAGTTATATCATTACTATAATATTATGTATTCATTAGGGATGGGCGAATGTGCAAATTTTCGAATTTCGAATGTAGAACGAATGTTATTACCGAAATTCGAATTCTAAATCCGAATGTCGATAAGAATGAATATTCTTAAAAATTCAAAAATCGAATGTTATTTACAGTTTTCGAATGTCACTTTCGAATTCGAATGTTTATAATTATATCGAATGTCCACATTCGAAATTTCGAATTTAACATTCTATTTAACAAATACTATTCAGAAGTTCAATAGTTCATGTGGTAGGGCGGGAATCTAGTAAATTGATACATAATAGATACAAATATATCATTTCGAATGTTTCCATATACAATATTGCATAATTCGAATATTACATTTAAAGAAAGCATTAGAAATACTATTACAAACATATAAATTCGAATTTTTCGAATTCGAATATAAATTCGATTTTTTCGAATTTGAATATTGCATAATTTGAATATTACATTTAAAGAAAAAGCATTATAAATACTATTACAATCTAAATTCGAATTTTTCGAATTCGAATATTGCATAATTCGAATATTACATTGAAAGAAAAAGCATTAGAAATACTATTACAATCTAAATTCGAATTTTTCGAAAAAGCATATTTTCGAATGTAATCGTAAAATTCGAAACCGAACATTCGAAAATCAAATGTTAGAATATTATGTAAACATTCGAAATTCGATTCGAATGAACGAATGTGTTAAAATTCGTGCCATTTTTCGAATGTTGCGAAACATTCGCCCATCCCTAGTATTCATATTCTACAAAAATAAAAAAAATATTGAAAAATTATTAAACACTATTCCTACACTTTATTTTTAAATCCCCCCCCCCACGCTTTGAGAGAACTACGAGGTGGCCAAGTCACCAAGAAATAAGTGCCAGGCAATAGCTCAGGAGCCGGGACCGAGGGGAGCAGTATTTAAACCCCTCAAACTCAGCTCCCTTAAAGGGACATTCTAGTCAAAATTAAACTTTCATAATCTAGCTAGGGAATGTAATTTTAAACAACTTTACAATTTACTTTAATCATTAAATTCGCTTTGTTCTCTTGGTATTCTTGTTGAAAGCTAAACCTAGGTAAGCACATATGATAATTTCTAACCCTTTGAAGGCCACCTCTTATCTGAATTAATTTTGACAGTTTTTCACAGCTAGAGGGCGTTAGTTCACATGTGCCATTTAGATAACATTGTGCTCACATCCGTGAAGTTACCTAGGAGTCAGCACTGATTGGCTTAAATGTAAGTCTGTCAAAAGTACTGAAATAACTGGGCAGTCTGCAGAGGCTTAGATACAAGGTAATCACAGATGTAAACGTATATTAATATAACCATGCTGTTTATGAAAAACTGGGGAATGGGTAATAAAGGGTTTACTTATCTTTTTAAAAAACAATAATAATTCTGGAGCAGTCTGTCCCTTTATTTTATAAATAAAAAACAAGACCAACTGTTTGAAAGGTAGTCACCTGCTCTTTAAAACATTGTGTGTCTTGGTAAAACTATAAGCACAATTAAAAAAAAGTTTTCTGTGTTAATTATACTCAAAGGGGCCGAATTATCATTGTGAGAGTGGACATGATCCGATATTGCAGTTTATGTCCGCTGCTCATCGATAAATGCTGACAGCATACGCTCTCTGTATTTATCATTGCACCACTAGCAGGGGGTGTCTATCAACCCGATAGTATTCACTCTGGTTGATTTCTGGCAATGTCTGTCCGCCGCCTCCAAGCAGGTGGACAGGTTATGGAGCAGCGGTCTTTAGACCACTGCTTCATAACTTATGTTTCTGGCGAGCCTAAAGGCTCACCAGAAACACAGAGCATCAAGCTCCATACAGAGCTTGATAAATATGCCCCAAAGTCTCTCTTTTGGTATGTGTCTGTAGGCTGTGAAATGTTATGTATTTGCTCTGCTGATATTTTGGCCTCTAGTTATTAAGGTCTGGTGGACTTGATCCGACACTGCGGATCAGGTCCACCAGACCTCACTGAATACAGAGAGCAATACGCTCGCCGTATTCAGCATTGCACCAGCAGCTCACAAGAGCTGCTGGTGCAATGCCACCCCCTGCAGACTTGCGGCCAATAGGCTGCCAGCAGGGGGGTGTCAATCAACCCGATCATACTCGATCGGGTTGATTTCCGGCGATGTGTGTCCGCCTGCTCAGAGCAGGCTGACAGCGTTATGGAGCAGCGGTCTTTGTGACCGCTGCTTCATAACTGCTGTTTCTGGCGAGTCTGAAGACTTGCCAGAAACAGAGGCCATGATAACTAGCTTGATAACTAGAGGCCTTTGTCTTTATCTATGTGATGTTCAAACCTTGTCAATACTTGTGATATTTCCTAAATTTATAATTCCACTAATGGTGGAGAAGAATTTTACAATAATTAAGTGAGCATTTATAAGTGAGGCATTAACAATTGGGCAAAGAATTATACAAGAATTGGGCAAGGGATAAGGCAAGTTATTTTGTAACACTGTGTTTCATCCACTCTCTGTTTAGTTCGTTATAATGCTCAATATCTTCACATTCCTTTTTGCTACCTTTTGTCTCTATAACAAACTACTTTATTCTATTACTCCTCCCCCTTCACCACCTGAACTGTTTATTTGCCCAGCTCTTTTAACCTCACCTTACTTGTATTCATTAATTTGACACATTCCTAAATACTCTCTCTCCCCCTTGTACTTCATCCCCAAAACAGTCTCATTACTGCAAATCTGGATCTCATCTCATGTCTCTCTCCCTCTTGCTCATACTAGCTGCTGGAGACATCTCCCCTAATCCTGGTCCCCCACAACTTCCTAGCCTTGCATATCCATATGTGCCTTTCAATAGACTTCAAAAACAAAACTCTAGTAACCTTATTCTCATTCCTTTTACATCTAAAGCTGCCACCCCCTTCACTTGTGCACTCTGGAACTCTCGCTCTGTTTGCAACAAGCTCACTTCAATCCATGACCTCTTTATCTCACACTCTCTCAACCTTCTGGCTCTTACAGAAACCTGGCTCTCTGCTTCAGACACAGAATCCACTGCTGCACTATCACATGGGGGTCTCCACTTCAGTCACACTCCTAGATCTGGTAATAGACAAGGAGGTGGTGTTGGTATTTTACTTTCCTCTCGTTGCACCTTTCAACAAATACTGCACTTCTCTTCCCTCACATTTTCTTCATTTGAAGCACACATGATTTGCTTATTTTCTCCCCTCTCTATACGTGTTGCAGTCATATACCACCCCCCTGGCTCCTCAACTCAATTTTTAGATCACTTTGCTGCCTGGCTACCTTATTTCCTTTCCTCAGACACCCGGCTTTCATTCTTGGTGATTGCAACATCCCTCTTGACAATCCTACTGCCTTCTCGGCATAATAACTTCTGCAACTCACTTCCTCTTTCAGCCTGACACAGTGGACTGACTCTGCCATTCACAAAGATGGTCACTCCCTCAATCTTATTTTTAGCTATCAATGCACTATCTCAAATTTCACAAACTCCTCTTTTCCTCTTTCTGACCATCATCTCCTAACTTGCAACATCACATCCCTCCCTACAACTCTCCCTCCTTCTACCCCTCACACCAAACTTCACAGAAGCACTAATTCATTAGATCAGCTCGCTAGCTCTATCAAACCTCTCCTCTCTTCCATCCCCTCCTTTCCTGCCCTGACCAATCTATCTGCCACTATAACTCCACTCTTACATCGGTCATTGAAAATCTGGCCCCACCTACCTTAGCTCAGAAACCATGCTCTCATCCTCAGCCCTGGCATACTCCTCTGACACGGTACCTATGCAGATGTTCCCGTACTGCTGAGTGACACTGGAGAAAATTTCGGAGTTTTGCTTACTTTCCTCACTACAAGTTCATCTTAAACTCCTACTATTCTGCCCTTAATCTTTATAAGCAACAATACTTCTCTACTTTCACCTCTACTCTTTCCTCTAACCCAAAATGTCTGTTTTCCATGTTCAATACTCTTCTCTGCCCACCCCCACCTCCTAATACAACTTCTCTCTCAGCTCAAGATTTTGCTAGCCACTTCAATAACAAAATTGACTTTATCAGATATGAAATCAGCTCTCAACATATTAACAATCTCCCATCCCTTCAAAAGCTCACAATCATCTAAAACCCAAATAGCCATAAATTTAGCTAATTTGCCCCTGTTACAGAGGAAGAAGTTTCTGCCCTTATACTGTTCTATCACCTCACTACCCATCCCCTTGACCCCATCCCCTCACAGCTACTCCCTTCCCTATCTTCTACCCTTACCCTTATACTCACACACATCTTCAAATTCTTCCTTAGCACTGCGTTTAAAGTAACTCTTTTATATACTCATATGTTAGTGGGATTTTGGAAGATTACATTTAAATGTATAATTTTATATATTACGAATCAGCAATGTTTCAAATTTGTATATGAGAAGGAACAAAAATTCATGCTAAGGATTCCCGGGGGAATTTGCAACAAATGTTGCTATTTAAGAAAGCACAGCTCCATACAGGAAGATAAGCCCTGATGAAGCCGTATGGTGAAATGATCGTTGGTGATCTCTATTGGTTCCCTGTGTGTATCTCCATGTTTGTACAGCACGTCTTACAGAGAGAAACTGACATGAGTTGAGGAGTTGAGAAATACTGCTGCTCAACAGGTAGAATTAAGGCTTTCTTACTGCCTGCCCTTTACTCAAAACCCTATTTATATCCATTATGACAGGCGTAATTAATAGGTGTTAGCGTACGGGAAGCACTTTGGCTTCCCAGCTGTTTGGACTGGCGTTCCTCTGTCAGACCTACAGCGCAAGGGGGAGAGCTTTACCTGCAAGTGCAGTCAATTGCTTACGGATATCGAGTGAGGCAGCTCCTTAGCCTGCAATTACCTGTGAAATTGAATCTGCAGCATGCTGTCTCCTCCAACCTACTCTCAGACCAGCTAAACTCTCAGACAAACTGTCTAATCTAGACCATTACTGGAATTCACACTCATTGGTTTTGTACCCACTAATTCCAGCTGGCATTCTTTCCATCACAGCTCCTGTGAAAGGTGTTGACACAGGACACTTCCAGTGGTAATTATCAGGATGGCCATAACTAATGGACTTTTTCACACATTTTCATCAAGAGGACTTTTTTGTATTTAATCTTGTTAGTTTGTGATTTAGCAATATACATGATCTCTTATATATATGGGTTTCTTTGTTAATCCATAATAGTGTACTTTAATAATTTTTTTCATGCATAATTTATATACTCTCTTTTGTTGTGTCTCTATCAGTATGAATGGCTGTATTTTATGTATAGCAATTTTTTTCCAATTGATTATGTTTTGAGGCAAGAGTGCTAATCTTAAGTACTATATTTCCTTCCCTGCATTAACATATTAATTTTTTACTTAAGCACCAGTCTGTACTGGACTTTTTGCCTACACTAAATACCTGTGCCTTGACATAATTTACAATTTTCTATATTTCTCTCATCTCTAAAACATGCACTGGTCACACCTATCCTCAAAAAACCTTCTCTCAATCCAACCTCCCCATCCAACTACTATCCTATTTCCCTACTCCCTTGTGCCTCAAAGCTCCTTGAAAAGCTAGTACATGCACACCTATCCCATTTCCTTACACTAAACGCTCTTCTTGACCCACTGCAATCTGGATTTCGTCCCCATCACTCCACAGATACAGCAATTGTCAAGGTTACCAATGACCTACTTACAGCAAAATCCAAAGGCCACTTCTCTCAGCTTATCCTCCTTGATCTGTCTGCAGCCTTTGATACTGTTTACCACCCTCTTTTGCTCCAAAACCTCCAATCCTTCGGCATCTGTGATACAGCTCTCTCATGGTTCTCTTCCTAGCTATCTAACATACCTTTAGTGTAGCCTTCTCTGGAGCATCCTCTGCCCCGTTACCACTTTCTGTTGGGATACCTCAAGGCTCTGTCCTCTGTCCCCTTCTCTTTTCAATCTACACCTCATCATTAGGTTCCTTAATAAAGTCCCATGGGTTTCAATACCATTTTTTATGCAGATGACACCCAAATCTACCTCTCTGCACCAGACCTACCTCTTTCCTTACTAACCCGTGTCACTAACTGTCGTACTCATATCTCATCTTGGATGTCCTCTCACTACCTTAAGTTAAATCTCTCCAAAACTGAACTCCTTATTTTTAACCCTTCCTCCAAAATCTCCACCCCCCAATTTTCTATAACTGTTGATAATTCCATCATTACCCCTACCCCGCATGCCCGATGTCTTGGGGTCACACTTGACTCAAACCTTTCTTTCACTCCTCATATTCAGTCCTTGGCTAAAGCCTGCCGCTTCCACCTTAAAAACATCTCTAAAATTAGACATTTCCTTACACAAGACACAACTAAGATTTTAATCCACTCTCTCATCCTTTCCCGCCTTGACTATTGCAACTCCGTCCTCTCTGGTCTCTCTAGCTGCCGCCTAGCTCCGTTACAATTCATAATGAAAGCCTCTGCCAGGCTCATCTTCCTTACATGTCGCTCTTCATCTGCTGCACCTCACTGCCAATCCCTTCACTGGCTTCCTCTTGCCTCCAGGATTAAACACAAAATCCTCACTCTGACATACAAAGCCCTTAACTGCACTGCTCCCCCCTACATTTCAGACCTTGTCTCAAGATACTCTCCCTCCCGTCCCCTTCGATCTGCTCACGACCTCCTCCTCTCCTCCTCTCTTGTTAATTCCTCACATTCCCTTTTTTTTTTTTTTTTTTTTATAATTATTTTTTATTGAGGTGATAATCAGAATCCAAAAATATACATATCAGACAATCAACAATCTGTTACAGCATCAAGCGGACTAACAACAGAATGAAAGACTGATTAGTGATCTTTACAGAGCAGACTGATACGGATGTACAATCATAAGCACCTCATTTTGTTTTTACAGTTTCACAGTGTCCTTGATAGGTTACAGATCCAACCAGGGGACCAAGATCTTTGTGGTAGGAAACAGGGCACTTTATGTATACTAACAAACATATATGAAAACAATTATTGTATAACAAGAAAGTAAAACACAAAGGTTACAGTTCAATATGTAATAACACACCATCTCAATTCTATATATTTAGGGCCTGAGGAGTCTTTTATTGTAGATACTAGAAAAAGCTTTAATCCGGGCTCTCCAGGCTGGGCAAAGACTACAAAAACTCTGCCAAAAAGTAATGCGGAGGAGAGATTACTCGCCCTTTACCGCGTTAAAAAGGGGGGGGGGGAGCGGAGATTAGACTAGTGCTATATTTCCTCTCAACATCTGACCTGTTCAGTAAACAGTCACCTAGCTTAAAGATGACAGAGTATAAACATATAAGCGTGGATAAACTATACACCCTAAAGTCTATGTCAACATCAGGGCCTATTTGATTGGTTGCTGCAATACTATATAAAGGTTTATACCATAACTATTATATTTTGGTAGCACTAGTAAATATAGAGCAACAATGTGGCAGCTAAACTCTGGCTAAAGCTATATTCGAAGGTAGATGCTAAATTAGACCAACAGATGTATGAGGCAGAGGCCAGCTCAGAATGACAATGCGTCTTCCTAGACATCTCCCCCTGCCTAACACTAGTATAATGCTAGGTCCTGACATTGCAAAGTTTCATACAAACTTCAGAAAGGTGAGAGAGGAGCAGCCCACAAATGACGCTATACACCATATACTACTGATCTGGAGGCAGATTTGAGTTAACAAGGCATCACTGTAGGCAACCCCCCCTGCTATGCATTTGTTTAGTGCCAGGTTCTAAAAAAAAAAAAAAAAAAAAAAGAATGAATCACTCAGACATCACTCCACAGCATCCATACACATACCAGCTAATTGAGTAGCATTCAAACTTCAGGAAATATACATAATAGCATCACGTAAATAAAAATCAGGTTTTCTATACTGCTGAGCAAATATATTCCCAGTGACTGAGTCCCAAAAGGAAATAAAAGTACAAAAAGCAAAATTTATAACATAGACAAGTAGCTGCAGAGCTAATCAACATCTTGCCACCGTGGAATGGGTCTCATAAAAGGCTTAACATGACGCAAAACAAAATAACAAGGAACTATAAGCTATGAGGGAAAATAATAAAATTAGTAAACATGCTTAAGTAGCTGAACAAGTAGAAAGTTCCCTTTGAGATCTGCACGCTATAGAAATATAAAGAAGCTTCGGTTCCCAAAAACACACATTATCAGAGTTTAGTCTGCATGGATGTAGATCCTTCAATATCAGCTGCTATAAGGTTAGTTAGAAGGGGCATGTGAGGTAGGCAAGATAGGTTTGTAAACCGGGGCATCTGTAAACCATTACTACATTAGAGTCATCACCCAACTCCGGTTCTTGTGCTGGCAGCAAAAAGCCGAATGCCTGCAAATTGCAGGATCATCTTGTAGAAGGTAGTGACCATAATTGAGTTAGCCATACCAGTGTTGTTAACAGGGGTCAGTACCCCGCTGACCAGCCGGGCCCATGAGCTGTAAGGTGTTCCGGAACCTCCCATATCTCCGTTCCGTAGATGATGCTTCTCAGGGAGACCGGGTGTGGCGTGGAAGTCTCCTGCATGTAGTTGCACTACACCGAGTTTCACGCTAGCATCAATCTCAATCTCCCCATCGACCAGCGCAGGCCGCTCCTTTATGAATCCGGCCTCAATCCTGGTCAGCAGACCATCGAACCTCTCAAGGGTCCGCTGCTCGTACTCCGCAAATAGAGACCATACTGTGGCGCAGATGTTTTCTTCCATAACAAACAGAAATGGCGGTCCGCTGCTTCCCCAGGCATAAAATTCAAAGATAGCCACCTTACTAGTTCCAATCAGGCAAATAACAGGAGCCCCTACTATTCACAATAGTAGTTTGATGATCAGCTGGTAGTATTTTAGGGGAAAAATCGGAAAACTGTGGTATAATATAAAATAAATTCAGGAGCCTCTTTGATATGCGTCTTGCTGCGCTTGCTGCTGGCTCCGCCCCCCCTCACATTCCCTTTTACAGGACTTCTCCAGACTGGCTCCCATCTTGTGGAACTCTCTGCCTCTCTCCACAGGACTCTCCCCTAGTTTTAATAGCTTAAAGTGCTCCCTAAAGACTTTACTATTCAGGGATGCATACAACCTACACTAACCAATGCGTTTCTCGGTTAACCAACCGTTTCATCAGGCATTATGCCTGATGAAACGGTTGGTTAACCGAGAAACGCGTTGCAACTATTGGGGCAATATTGTTAACCCCTTTAATCCACTTTTCACAACAAACCTGTGTGTTGTTGTTTTTTAACTTGTTTTTATTAAATAATTGTATTTTTATCTATTGAGTGGATTATTCTACCTACCTATTGCCTTAACTGCACACAAGAATTGTTCCTGACATTTTGTGCAACACTTTTTGGACCACCTTGCATACTGTTTCATAACAGTATCTGTTTCAAGAACCTGTTTGTTTGGGTGAGCTGCCGCACCTGCCTAATTCTGCAGCCGGTATCTACAAGCACATTGGTGTGCTCTGGGAATATGTGAATACCCATCTACATAACTAAGCAAATATCGTTGGTTGTACCTTTAACAGTCTGCACATGTAGTGCTTTTTCTCTATTACATTCCCAGCACCACAGTACTGAGAACGCCATTGTATGGGTGAGCTGCCACACCCCCATAAATCTGCAGCCGGCCCCTACCAGCACATAAGTGTGCTCCTGGAGTGTGTGAGTACCCATTTGGCTAAATTTGTCTTTATTCTGTGTCTTCATATAACGATACTACCCATGAGTCGCCCCTCTGTTTCTCTTCACCTTTTATAGTTTCGCCTGGACCAGCCAGTGAGGAGAAGGCAGCCATTATTGGACAATAACCTATACCATCTTAAGGACATTCCTTTCACATACTATTTTTCTTTCTAGGATTTATTGCAACCAAAATTCCTACTATATACATATTTTTTGTATTTATCTTAAACCACAGTTGTGTTTTTGTGTTTCATGTTCATTCAGCGCCCCCCCTTTTTGTGATCAGGTCACAGTTGGTATATGAGCCCAGCAGTTTGTAGATCACCTTCATAAGAGCCGACTACAACAGTGCAGCTCTCAGCAGGGCCCTCTACCTATTTGATCCTTGTAAATGTTATCTTGTATACTTCCTATGCTTATAGCGCTGCGGAATCTGTTGGCGCTCTACAAATACCTGATAATAATAATAATAATTAGAGATTGAAAAGAGAGACAATTAATTCTATCTCTGGAAGACCTCAAAGATCCACTATCTGATTGAAGACATCCAGATGAAGAGACCACTCTCCTATATACAAGGAGTGACAAATAAGAAAAGCTATTTTCCAGTTCTCTCCTGGAATATGAACAGCAGAAACTTAACAACAATTGACTTCCGCCCAGGAAATAATTTGTGATACTTCCCTCATGGCTAGGGAACTGTGAGTTCCCCCCTTAAAGGGACAGTAAAGTTAAAATTAAACTTATTTGGATTGGGTAGAGCATGACATATTAAATAACTTTCCAGTTTACTTTGATTATCAGTTTTTCTTAGCTCTCTTGGTATTCTTTGTAAAAGAGTAGTCATAGGTGAGCTCTGGAGTGTGCACATGTCTTTAGCCTTCTGGCAGCAGTGTTTGCAACAATGTTTATGGCAATGTTATACATAATTGTAAACATAGTTGCCAAATAATGCTACAAAGTCTATGTGAATGCAGAGTTTGCAACTATGTATAACATTTTAATAAGCATTTTTGCAAACACTTGCCTGATGGCTAAGGACACATGCATGCTTCTAAACTCTTTAAAAAAGGATACCAGACGAACTAAGCAAAATTGGTAATAGAAGTGAATTGAAAAGTTGTTTAATATTGCATGCTCTATTTGAATTAGGGAAGTTTAATTTTGACTCTACTGTCCCTTTAATGATTGCCAAATTATACTGCTGAAACATAGTCCATCTGGACTCTTAAAATTGCATGGAGTTCTAAAACATTAATAGAAAATCTCACCCCCGAGGAAACAAAAAACTCCTTGCTCTCTCTGAGACCCCCAAATGGCCGTCCATCCTCAAAGGCTAGCATCTGTAGAGATTTCCAGGTTCAGACCCTTTTTTTAGAGAATTTTGTTACTTTTTGATTATTAAAAAAAGTTAATTTTTGCTCAGCTTTTGTGATAACACTATCCATGTAAATACATTACAATAATTCATGATATTTTTTCAATAAGTTAATAATTTTCTTATAAAATCAATAAGAAATGTCTTACTTAATAACATTTCATTTTTCCTTCAAGTTTTACTTTTTCACCACTAGATGGCAGCATTATTTTACTTTTTTGCATTGCTATGCAGACATGCTCCTCGATATATAAATATATATATATATAAAGAGAGAGAGAGAGCACAAAACAATGCAACATTTTGCTAACAAAACAACTGTTTTTAAGTCCTTTTAAAACATTAATTTTGTATGCAGATCTTTTGCTGTGCAGTGGTTAATTTCTGATGTGTATATTTCTGATGTGTGTGTGTGTGTATATATATATATATATATATATATATATATATACACACACTATCTCTTATGATGGTTTATGTGACCTGTGATCACTGACACACAAGTTAGATCATTGAGACAAAACTGAAAATCAAATTAGCCTAATTGCATGAATAAGTTTGTAAAATTACCAGTGTACACCAGAATGTTCTCAATTTTGGACCTATGGGCTGTGCATATCTGCATGTTTGCATCATGGTTCCACATGGAAAAGAATTGCCATAGGAATTGAAAAAACTAATTGTAAAATTTCACAAAGATGGAAAAGGATACAGGAAGATCAGTGGCCAACTAAAAATCAGTCAAAATGCAGTTACAGCAGTAATCAGGACGAGCCATAGCACCACTAATCAAAGCCGCAGTGACCGTCCACCTAAGTGATGCCACGGACAGTGCGCTACTGCACAATCTATCTCTGAAAAACAAACAGGAAAGTGCTTCAGAGAAGGTGCGGAGGAGGATTGAGTATAAAGGTGGACATACAAAGTATTGAAAAAATAAAAGATCTGAATCTCAGTAATGAAAGGTGACTTTTGTTGTAATGAAAGATGTACTGAATTTTGTTGTAATGAAAGGTGTACTGACTGTTTGTTGTAATGAAAGGTGTACTGACTTTTGTTGTAATGAAAGATGTACTGACTGTTTGTTGTAATGAAAGGTGTACTGACTTTTGTTGTAATGAAAGATGTACTGACTTTTGTTGTAATGAAAGGTGTACTGACTTTTGTTGTAATAAAAGATGTACTGACTTTTCGTTGTAATGAAAGATGTACTGACTTTTGTTGTTATGAAAGATGTACTGACTTTTGTTGTAATGAAAGGTGTACTGACTTTTGTTGTAATGAAAGATGTACTGACTTTTTGTTGTAATGAAAGATGTACTGACTTTTGTTGTAATGAAAGATGTACTGACTTTTTGTTGTAATGAAAGATGTACTGACTTTTTGTTGTAATGAAAGGTGTACTGACTTTTTGTTGTAATAAAGGTGTACTGACTTTTGCTGTAATGAAAGATGTACTGACTTTTGTTGGAATGAAAGGTGTACTGACTTTTGTTGTAATTAAAGATGTACTGACTTTTTGTTGTAATGAAAGGTGTACTGACTTTTGTTGTAATGAAAGGTGTACTGACTTTTGTTGTAATGAAAGGTGTACTGACCTTTGTTGTAATTAAAGATGTGCTGACTTTTGTTGCATAGAGTTCCTACTGTGGGCCAGTATTTTTAATATAGTAATCTAAACTGTAATTTTTACATAAGAGTAAATACCCTACTGTAAAACGTAGAAGTAATGCAATTACTGTAAGGTGATAGAATTTAAAATAATTTGACATTTAAGTGATATTGCACAGGGGTGTACTCACTTCAGTTGTATGCTAGATATATATACATATATATATTGATGTTACTGACCAAGTGGCTAAAAATTTAGAAAATATTAAGCTAAAATGAGCTAATATTAAAAAATGTCATATTTTTTTCTGTACAGGAAGGCTTAGCTAGCTTGATACAAACAGAAAGAGAAGCAGTCTGCAAGGAATGAATAACAGCTGAGAGGCTTGTTCTATGGCTATTACTATTACCACCTGGGAGTAGCTTCTTTTAGCCTCATTGTGCTTTTCACAGAGGAAAACTTTCCTGAAGTACATCAGTCTGATCCCTCCTAACAAGGTGAGTCTAGCCCTAAAATAAAAGGAAATCCCTCTCTGAACAAGAGAAATGGTAACCCCAGACAATCGTTTCTGCCTCATTGGGCCTCGTCAGTGAGGTGCCGCCATTTTCCTCTTGGTGCATTGGGCAAGTGGTCCATGTCTGGTTCCCCTATCACCCTTAGGGAGACTTTCCACATGGGCATAATACAAATACATACAGAAAGAAAAGTAGTCTGACAGGAACGATCAGCAGCTCAGTAGCTTGTTCCATGGCCCAGTTACCACCTGGGAGTAGCTTCTTTTAGCCCAATTGTGCTATTCACATTAAGGTAGCTTGATGTCATACATCGTCTAGAGTAACATGAGCTGGTTTACTATTCAGTGAAAGGTGGAGAGAGAAAGCTTCTGCCCATGCTCAGAAAAGGCAGAATGTAAAACGTTCTCAGCATGTCTGCTCCCTTATCTAGCTGTAGGCAGGGGCTACTATGAGAATTTCTAAGTGCTTCAATAAAAAACTATTGGCCAAAACCTCAAAAAGAAAAAAAAATGGGAAAAAAATAAATAAAATAATATATACGTAAGCCAATATATATAAAAGGCAAATAAAGATCAAAATTCCAGGAGTTTGGTATTTTCCTCCTCAAGATGCCTTATATTTGTCATATTTCAATGTATTCCTATGTGCTATATAATAGGTGTTACCTTGCACAAAGCAGAATACAGACTGACACAGGGGGGCATCGCTCCAAATTATCTCCATGAAAACATCACGGCCAAAAATGTCACTGCTGCAAAGTCACCATGGCAACAATAAAAAATACAGTTGTTGCTGTGGCAGATATGTCAATCACAATAAAAAGTTGTTATTAACATTATGGTTAGAGGCTAAACTTAAAGGGACATAAAAACCCAACAGATTTAAGTAATGATTCAGAAGAGCATGCAATATTAAACAACTTTTCCTTTTACTTCCATTATCTAATTTGCTTTGTTTTCTTGCTATTCTTTGTTGAAAAGCATACCTAGATAGGCTCTGGAGCAGCAAACCCCTACTGGGATCTAGCTGCTGGTTGGTGGCTGAACATATTTGCCTCTAGTTATTGGCTCAACTGAAGGGTTCAGCTAGCTCACAGTAGTAGCTCACAGTAGTGCACTGCTGCTCTTTTCACAAATTTGATAATAGAAGTAAATTAGAAAGTTGTTTCAAATCATATACTCCTGAATCATGGGATAAAAAAAATACTGGTTTCTTGCCCTTTTAAAGCTAGGGAAAGGGTTAACTCCTTGAATTATAGAGATGTCTGGAATGCTTTGCAAAGATCCATGGGTCTCCAAAACTTTATACCAACCTTTCGTCTAGATTACGAGTTTTGCGTTAGAGGCTGTGCGGTGCTAATGAGCAGTATTCCCTCACTGCTCACTTACCTACAGCGCTGGTATTACGAGTTTTCAGAAACTCGTCGTTAAAAGACAAGAAGTGAGCGTTGAGAAAATTTTTGCTCCAAATCTCACTCCAATACCAGCGCTGCTTAAGTCAGCGGTGAGCTGGTCGTACGTGCTCATGCACGATTTCCCCATAGGAATCAACGGGGATTGCCGGCTGAAAGAAGTCTAACACCTGCAAAAAAGCAGCGTAAAACTCCTTAACGCAGCCCCATTGATTCCTAAGGGGTAATCAAAGTTATGTCTACACGTAACACCCTAACATGAACCCCAAGTCTAAACACCCCATATCTTGCACTTATTAACCCCGAATCTGCCGCCCCCAACATCGCCAACACCTACATTATAATTATTAACCCCTAATCTGCTGCTCCGGATACCGCCGCCACCTACATTATACTTATGAACCCCTAATCTGCTGCCCCCAACATCGCCGAACCCTACATTATATTTATTAACCCCTACTCTGCTGCCCCCAATGTCGCCGCCATCTACCTACACTTATTAACCCCTAATCTGCCGCCCCCAACGTCGCCGCCACTACAATAAACATATTAACCCCTAAACCGCCGCACTCCCACCTCGCAAACATTAGTTAAATATTATTAACCCCTAATCTGCCAGCCCTAATATCTCCGCCACCTACCTACATTTATTAACCCCTAATCTGCCGCCACCAACTTCGCCGCCACTATATTAAAGTTATTAACCCCTAAACCTAAGTCTAACCCTAACCCTAACACCCCCTAACTTAAATATAATTAAAAGAAATCAAAATAAATATTCCTATCATTAACTAAATTATTCCTATTTAAAACTAAATACTTACCTATAAAATAAACCCTAAGACCTAGATTTGGAGTTTGGCGGTAGCCGTGAAAACCAGCGTTAGAGGCTCCTAATGCTGCTTTTAGGCTACCGCCGGTATTTAGAGTCACTCAAAATAGGGTCTAACGCTCACTTTTCAGCCGCGACTTTTCCATACCGCAGATCCCCTTACGTCAATTGCGTATCCTATCTTTTCAATGGGATCTTCCTAACTCCGGTATTTAGAGTCGTTTCTGAAGTGAGCGTTAGACATCTAAAAAAGTCAGTAGTTAAGAGCTTTCTGGGCTAACGCCGGTTCATAAAGCTCTTAACTACTGTACTCTAAAGTACACTAACACCCATAAACTACCTATGTACCCCTAAACCGAGGTCCCCCCACATCGCCGCCACTCGATTAAATTTTTTTAACCCCTAATCTGCCGACCGCCACCTACGTTATCCTTATGTACCCCTAATCTGCTGCCCCTAACACCGCCGACCCCTGTATTATATTTATTAACCCCTAATCTGCCCCCCACAACGTCGCCGCCAGCTACCTACACTTATTAACCCCTAATCTGCCGTCTGCACGCCGCCGCCAGCTACATTATCCCTATGTACCCCTAATCTGCTGCCCCTAACACCGGCGACCCCTATATTATATTTATTAACCCCTAATCTGCCCCCCACAACGTCGCCTCCACCTGCCTACACTTATTAACCCCTAATCTGCCGAGCAGACCTGAGCGCTACTATAATAAAGTTATTAACCCCTAATCCGCCTCACTAACCCTATAATAAATAGTATTAACCCCTAATCTGCCCTCCCTAACATCGCCGACACCTAACTTCAATTATTAACCCCTAATCTGCCGACCGGAGCTCACCGCTATTCTAATAAATGTATTAACCCCTAAAGCTAAGTCTAACCCTAACACTAACACCCCCCTAAGTTAAATATAATTTAAATCTAACGAAATAAATTAACTCTTATTAAATAAATTATTCCTATTTAAAGCTAAATACTTACCTGTAAAATAAATCCTAATATAGCTACAATATAAATTATATTTATATTATAGCTATTTTAGGATTTATATTTATTTTACAGGTAACTTTGTATTTATTTTAACCAGGTACAATAGCTATTAAATAGTTAAGAACTATTTAATAGCTAAAATAGTTAAAATAATTACAAATTTACCTGTAAAAGAAATCCTAAACTAAGTTACAATTAAAACTAACACTATACTATCAATAAATTAATTAAATAAACTACCTACAATTACCTACAATTAACCTAACACTACACTATCAATAAATTAATTAAATACAATTCCTACAAATAAATACAATTAAATAAACTTGCTAAAGTACAAAAAATAAAAAAGAACTAAGTTACAAAAAATAAAAAAATATTTACAAACATAAGAAAAATATTACAACAATTTTAAACTAATTACACCTACTCTAAGCCCCCTAATAAAACAACAAAGCCCCCCAAAATAAAAAATGCCCTACCCTATTCTAAATTACTAAAGTTAAAAGCTCTTTTACCTTACCAGCCCTGAACAGGGCCCTTTGCGGGGCATGCCCCAAGAAGTTCAGCTCTTTTGCCTGTAAAAAAAAACATACAATACCCAAGCCCCCCAACATTACAACCCACCACCCACATACCCCTAATCTAACCCAAACCCCCCTTAAATAAACCTAACACTAAGCCCCTGAAGATCATCCTACCTTGTCTTCACCATACCAGGTTCACCGATCGGTCCAGAAGAGCTCCTCCGATGTCCTGATCCAAGCCCAAGCGGGGGGCTGAAGAGGTCCATGATCCGGCTGAAGTCTTCATCCAAGCGGGGCAGAAGATGTCTTCCATCCGATTGAAGTCTTCATCCAAGCGGCATCCATCCGGAGCGAAGCGGCAGCATCCTGAAGACCTCCACCGCGGAACATCCATCCTGGCCGACGACTGAACGACGAATGACGGTTCCTTTAAATGACGTCATCCAAGATGGCGTCCCTCGAATTCCGATTGGCTGATAGGGTTCTATCAGCCAATCGGAATTAAGGTAGGAATATTCTGATTGGCTGATGGAATCAGCCAATCAGAATCAAGTTCAATCCGATTGGCTGATCCAATCAGCCAATCAGATTGAGCTTGCATTCTATTGGCTGTTCCGATCAGCCAATAGAATGCGAGCTCAGTGGTCTTGTTATTGATTTACAAGACCACTAGATGGCAGCACTTGTCATTGCTTGTCATTTAGTGCTCCAGACACCTACTTATATATCTCTTTAAAAAAGAATAACATTGGAACAAAGCAAATTTAAAGGGACAGCCTACTTGATTTGTTTTATCATTTGAAAAGATAGATAACGCATTTACTACCCATTCTCCAGCTTTACACAACCAACATTGTTTATATGACTCATTAGGGTGGATTTGTTTGTTCTTTGGCACACAATATGTTTATGTTTACTTTATAATTGACGGATTAGATGATTATTTGTTTTCACTGTTTGTATTGTTTGTTTGTATTTTATTTTTTATTACCACCATTTTTGCACCAAGAAGAATTGCTTGTATATTTTTTTTATACTTGGCGAATAAATGATTCTATTCCATTCTACATTGTTACTTTAATATACTTTATAACCTCTAAGTTTTCCTGTTTCTAAGCCCCAGCAGGCCGACCCATATCTCAGTGCTTTTTAAAGGGACAATGAACCAAAATTTTTTCTTTCGTTATTCAGATAGAGCATGCAAATTTAAGCAACTTTCTAATTTACTCCTATTATCAAAATTTCTTCTTTCTCTTTGTATCTTTATTTGAAAAAGAAGGCATCTAAGCTATTTTTTGGTTCAGGACCATGGAAAGCACTTGTTTATTGGTGGGCAAATTTATTCACCAATTAGCAAGAACAACACAGTGTGTTCACCAAAAATGGGCCGGCATCTAAACTTACATTCTTGCATTTCAAATAAAGATACCAAGAGAATGTAGAAAATTTGATAATAGGAGTAAAAAAGAAAGTTGCTTAAAATTGCATGCTCTATTTGAATCACGAAAGAAAAAAAATTTGGGTTCAGTGTCCCTTTAAATCTTGCACAACAGCTAGACAGTGCTATTTCTTGTGTGCCATATAGATAGCATTGTGCTCACACCAATGGAGAATGCTAATGGATATGCAAGAACCAGCACTAACTGGCTAGAATGAAAGATTGCAAAAAGCACTAAGATAAGGGATAGTCTTCAGGGGCTTAAGATACAGGCAATAATAGAGGTAAAGTTACAGAGCAGGTTATGCAGAACTGGGGAATGGGTAATAAATAGACATGTGCGTTTCGTTTAGTTCTAAATCGAAATTCGGACAAATTTGTCAAATTCGGAGCTTCGGATTGATTCGAATTTCCGAATTACCATAGCAACGAAACTAACGAATAAATCCGAATTAGATGGCCATGGACTAATCACAATTACACTAGTATTGTACAGTATATTAGGTTATATTACTCTGCTATGGGTTACACCTAATATTACAGTACATAATACTAGTCTAATACACAGCACAACCCACCTAACACATACCGAACTTCCGAATTTTCGAATCGAATCCGAACCGAATACATCCGAATTTATTCGAATCCGAATAAATGCAAAACAAATGCATTCGAATTCTAATCGATCTGAAAGCGAAATTCCAAAACATCCGAAACGGTCCGAAACAAACCAAAACTAATTTTTCCGCTGCGCACAAGTCTAGTAATAAAGGGATTATCTATCTTTTTAAACAATAACAATATTCAAGTAGACTGTCCCTTTAATAACAGAAATAAATTGGAAACTTTTTCTAAATTCTATGCTCTGTTTGAATCACAAAAGAAAATTTTTGAGTTTCATATCCCTTTAAACAGATTTTTGGGAAATAAAATGTTGCATTGTATACTCTTTCAACCTTGTTTCAATTAAAAAAAAGAAATAAATAACCTTTAAATAGTTCAATTCATATGCATGATATACGTTTTTGGAGATCAGGTTTTTTTTTTTTAATGCCCCCTCCGTCCTGAGGCTGCTAATGCACTGACTTTAGAGGCAGCCTGGACTGAATGTGTTAGAGAAAGCAGTAAATCTGTGATACACCGAAGCCCAAATTGCCTCACAGTCAGAAAATCAATAAACATTGCAGGGACAACAAAAAATGAGAGTTATTTTCTCTGATGACTATCTTTGTGGGCAATATGTACTTAGTGTTAATACAAAGCTTCGGCTGTATTATAAACTTGCTTGCTGGCTGACTCACCACTTAACAGAGAAAAATCTGCTCTCTGCACTTTTCTCCAGTTTCCATCCCTGCATTACGTACCTTATAGAAGATAACATTTCTCTCAATTATCAGAGCTCTATATAGGGTTAGCAGATCTTAAAAACATAGTTGTAACTCATTTATATATTAAAGGGACATGAAACCCAAAATGTTTCTTTCCTGATTCAGATGCAGAAGTTTCCAATTTACTTCTATATCAAACTTGCATCATTCTCATGTTATTCTTTGTTGAAGAGATCTCTAGACAGGTAGCGTGCACATGTCTGAAGCACTACATGGCAGGAAAATGTGCTGCCCTCTAGTGCTCTTGCTAATGTATAACTGCTGCCATCTAGTGCTCTTGCTAATGTATAACTGCTGCCCTCTAGTGCTCTTGCTAATGTATAACTGCTGCCCTCTAGTGTTCTTGCTAATGTATAACTGCTGCCATCTAGTGCTCTTGCTAATGTATAACTGCTGCCCTCTAGTGCTCTTGCTAATGTATAACTGCTGCCCTCTAGTGTTCTTGCTAATGTATAACTGCTGCCATCTAGTGCTCTTGCTAATGTATAACGAGACAAAGAAAATTTGATAATAGAAGTAAATTGGAAAGTTGTTTACAATTGTCTGTTCTATTTGAATGATAGGGCCAGATTACAAGTGTAGCATTAAATAGCTTGAGCGCTAACTGCGCTAGGAGTAAGCTTTTCTGCATGCATCAGCTTGCGCCCGTATTACAAGTTGAAAGCTGTACTGCAAGCATTTTAGCCTGTAACACAACGTCCATTCCGCATTTTAAAAAATGAAATTTTTGCGTGGGATTTTTATAGGGCCGGTATTACAGGTTGTGCGTTGAGGCTAAAAAGCTTGCGTTACAGCCTATACCGACACAATCAATACCGCCATCTGACACCAGTAGTTATGAGTTTTGTGCCACAAAAATGTTTCACAAAATTCATAACTAAACTGTTACAAAGTACACTAACACCCATAAACTACTTATTAACCCCTAAACCACCGCCTTCCCGCATCACAAACACTATATTCAACTTATTACCCCTAATCTGCCGCCCACCCACATAGCAACTATTAAATAAATGTATTAACCCCTAATCTGCCGCTCCCAACATCGTTGACACTAATAAAAATTATTAACCCCTATTGCACCGCTCCCCGACATCACCGCCACTATAATACAGCTATTAACCCCTAAACCACCAGCCCCCCACATCTCCGCAATGGAATAAACCTATTAACCCCTAATCCGCTGCCCCCCACATTGCAAAACACTAAATTAAACTATTAACCCCTAAACCTAACACCCCCCTAACTTTAAATTAAAATTACAATATAACTATATTTAAATAAATAAAAACTTACCTGTGAAATAAAAATAAACCTAACATTAAACTATAAATTAACCTAACCTTACTATTCTCATAAAATAAAAAATACTACCAATTCAAATATCTAAATTACAAATTTAAAAAACCTAACACTACGAAAAAAATTAAAAAATCTAAAATAACAAAAAATAAACACTATATTACGAAAAAAAATAAAAAAACACTAAGCTTATAAAAAATAATAAACAAAATTATCAAAAAACCAAACAATTTCACCTAATCTAATAGCCCTATAAAAATAATAAAGCCCCCCAAAATAAAAACACCCCCTAGCCTACAATAAACTACCAATAGCCCTTAAAAGGGTCTTTTGTAGGGCATTGCCCTAAGTTAAACAGCTCTTTTACCTGTAAAAAAAAAATTCAAGTCCCCCCAACAGTAAAACCCACCACCCAACCAACATCCCAAAATAAAAATAAAAACCTAGTTCCAGGGGCGAAACTACAGGGGTGCAGAGGTCGCAGGTGTGACTGGGCCCCTGAGGGTGGGGGCCCAGCTTTAAAAAAAAATAAAAAAAATAATTTTTTTTATTATTTGTTTTTAAATAAAAAACGTTAACCTACCACTGCCTGCACTGATATCATGTGAGTGTGACATGACTACAGGGGGTAGTGTTTCTGTTTTACCCATTGGTGTTTATGTGTGTGTGTATGGTGTGTGTGTATGTATGTATGTATGTAACTGTGTGTGTATTTATGCATGTATGTGTGTGTGTGTATGTATGTGACTGTGTGTGTATTTATGCATGTATGTGTGTGTGTGTGTATGTGTGTATGTATGTGACTGTGTGTGTATTTATGTATGTATGTGTGTGTGTGTAT